>NC_143033.1:93581128-93744461 GCF_057628025.1 Oncorhynchus mykiss | reverse complement strand
TCTGTGTGTGCGCGTGCGTTGCAGTAGAGAAATGTCTTCCTTACCGCAGTAGAATTTGCTGCAGGTGAGCTCTCTTACACGAGACAGGATTTAGTCTACGATCCAGTCCTTAAGGGCTTCTGCTGGTAATGTTTTTTTCTGTCTCATAATTGCTCAGTTTAACCTCTTGATAACCTGTGGAGCCACCTTGACTCCCCTCACTGTGAAGGTATAAGGCAATAAGATAATAACCAAGCAACACCTTCCCTGCATTGAAAGCTCTCCCACAGGCGTGTCCTACCCAATAGAATCACAATTCATAGTTCAAATTCTAACAGCCCTACTACTACCACTACATCTTCTGACCGTGGGAAAGCCTGTCTTGGCGCCGGACCGGTCCCAGGTCCTGTGTGGAGTGAGGTGGAGACCGATTTAAAGGCTCTGGGTTCTCAGTCTCTCAATAGCATGGAAGACTGGAACAAGACCGTGTGCCTCCATGGTCCGGTGAGAGAGTTGATCAACCATATTAATGCCTGGTGGCACTGATCTGAGAATTAGGTAAAGAGTCTCTCTTTCTTGTACATGAAAGAGTAATGTAGGCTAATACTTCACTTATTGAATTAGCTGAACTAACAACATGTTATTGGTTTTGCCTTGTTGGGCTGTTGTTTTTTAAATGGCAGAACAAACTGACAGAGGAGGCAGTTGACTCGTACTGTAGCTAGGCATCAGAAATATCAGCCTATCAGTTTGAGAGCTGTCACACTGTACTGTGTGTGTGTGTGGCTGGCTTGTGGAATGGGGAGAGGGTTGTGCTGAGAGGGACAGGGTCAGGTGACAGCAACCGTTGGGCCATCTGTTGTCAGAACTCAAAAGACTGGTAGACAAGTTGGAGAAAGGGAGGGAGGAATGAATGAATGAAAGCCCAACCAATCACATCCAACAATCTGAGAGGCCTTTTAGAAGCCCCACAGTGAGGGGAACAAACCTAGCCTGAGTGGACAGGAGCAGGAGGCCAGGGTCCCATTCATTAGGCAGCACTGTAGCAAAACATATAGCTACGGGCAAAGGAAAATCAGGCTTTTTATTGGACAAGTTAAAGTAGTCCCTCCCTGTTTCAGTTCATTGTCTTCCGTTTGGGGCCTAATCAATACGACCCAGCAGAGACCACCATGCTACAGCCCACCAACCAAGGGTTTAATTACCAGTGTATTCCCATTGGTACAAACACCATAGTCATTAGCTGTAAGGAGAATGGCCTCACCGATTGATGTTTAAGCCTGTACAATGTCTTCCCTTGTAAGGGGAGGTCTCCCTGCTCTCTCCCAGGCTCTCAGCTATTTCCTGGCTTTAAACTATTGATCTACTGTTGTCAGTGGAGGATTCTTGAGTATTACCCCTGTGAGAAAATAAGTTGTACAGCTATAGAGAGACATTCAATTGTTATTTTTAATTATATGGTACCACCCAAGCTACTCTGTCCCCCTGTACTACACCGGGAAATGTTGTAACCAGATACTAATCAGTCATAACTTTAATATTTTTTAAAATATTTTTTATTTATTTTTTATTATTGAACTCCATATATTAGAGAATCCATATACACCTCATGACAAAAAAGTATGTGGACACCTGTTTGCCGAACATCTCATTCCAAAATCATGGGCTGCTATAACAGCCTCCACTCTTCTGGGAAGGCTTTCCACTAGATGTTGGAACATTGCTGCTGGAACTTGTTTCCATTCAGCCATGAACATTAGTGAGGTCGGGCACTGATGTAGGACGATTAGGCCTGGCTCGCAGTCAGCGTTCCAATTCATCCCAAAGGTGTTCGATGGGGTTGAGGTTAGGGCTCTGTGCATGTCAGTCCTTCCACACCGATCTCGAGAAAACATTTCTGTATGGACCTCGCTTTGTACATGGGGGCATTGTCATGATAAAACGGGAAAAGGGCTTTCCCCAAACTGTTGCCACAAAGTTGGAAGTGCAGAATTATCTATAATATCATGGTATGCTGTAGCGTTAAGATTTCCCTTCACTGGAACTAAGGGGCCCGAACCATGAAAAACAGCCCTTGACCATTATTGCTTCTCCACCAAACTTTACGGTTGTCACTATGCATTGGGGAAGGTAGGGTTCTCCTGGCATCCGCCAAACCCAGATTCATCTGTCGGACTGCAAGATGGTGAAGCATTCTCTGGAGTGATGAATCTCACGTTTCCACTGCTCCGGAGTCTAATGACGGCAAGCTTTACACCACTCCAGCCGACACTTTGCACATGGTGATCTTAGGCTTGTGTGCGACTGCTCGGCCATGGAAACCCATTTTTATGACGCTCCTGGCGAGCAATTATTGTGCTGACGTTGCTTCCAGAGGCAGTTTGGAACTCTGTAGTGAGTGTTGCAACCGAGGACAGACGGTTTTTCCACACTACGTGCTTCAGCACTCGGCGATCCCATTCTGTGAGCGTGTGTGGCCTACCACTTCGCGGCCGAGCCGCTGTTGCTCCTAGATGTTTCCACTTCACAATAACAGCACTTACAGTTGACCGGGGGGCACCTCTAGCAGGGTAGAAATTTGACGAATTGAGTTGTTGGCAAGGTGGCATCCTGACAGTGCCACATTGAAAGTCACTGAGCTCTTCAGTAAGGCCATTCGACTGCCAATGTTTTTCTATGGAGATTGCATGACTGTGTGCTCAATTTTATACACCAGTTAGCAACAGGTGTGGCTGAAATAGCCAATCCACTAATTTGAAGGGTTGTCCATATATTTGTGTGTGTGTGTGTGAGTGTGTGTATATCAGCTCAATGATAGTGTTGTAAAAACACACAAATGGAGTATACTTTGAGGTTAGGTTAGTTACTTCTCAGAGAAGGAGAAATTCTGCCATCATGGATATGTTTTGATTTGAATAGAAGAGAAACCTCATTTTCTGCCCAGTGCCTGATTTTTCTCTCCTGTGCCATATTTGTAACATGTGAATGTGTGTGTGCATGAGAGAGGTAGGGAGTGTGTTAGATGGAAAAAGGAAAGAGCAAATTCAGCTCTTGGGTTAGACATTTCCACACATGAGTCAATCACAGCAGAGTACACACACCTACCTACCTGACACCCAGCAGTGTAGTAGAGTTCTGGCTGCCCCTTTCAAATAAACAGCACCTGATGGATGGGGTTCTAGACACACTGACCCTAGCCTGAGAGTGCAATAGTGTGTCTCTCAATGGTCATAAAATATGAAGGGGCCCAATCTGTGTTACTGGGTAAGTAGGTCCCCTGGTTGGCGTTTAGTATTGTATCTCTCATAGTCACTCAAACTGATCAAGGGTATTATTAGGACCAGTGGTTATAGTGATAGGATCAGCCTGTGGCTGGGTGGAAGGTGATCTAGGGTAATATTAGGACCAGTGGTTATAGTGATATGATCAGCCTGGGGCTGGGTGGAAGGTGATCTAGGGTAATATTAGGATCAGTTGTTATAGTGATATGATCAGCCTGGGGCTGGGTGGAAGGTGATCTAGGGTAATATTAGGACCAGTGGTTATAGTGATATGATCAGCCTGGTGGTAAGGCTGGGTGGAAGGTGATCTAGGGTAATATTAGGATCAGTTGTTATAGTGATACGATCAGCCTGGTGGTAAGGCTGGGTGGAAGGTGATCTAGGGTAATATTAGGACCAGTTGTTATACTGATATGATCAGCCTGGGGCTGGGTGGAAGGTGATCTAGGGTAATATTAGGACCAGTTGTTATAGTGATACGATCAGCCTGGTGGTAAGGCTGGGTGGAAGGTGATCTAGGGTAATATTAGGATCAGTTGTTATAGTGATACGATCAGCCTGGTGGTAAGGCTGGGTGGAAGGTGATCTAGGGTAATATTAGGACCAGTTGTTATAGTGATATGATCAGCCTGGTGGTAAGGCTGGGTGGAAGATGAGAAAGAAGGGATGAAGTGGAGGTAATATAGACTGTGAATCAAGGAAGGCATGTGTGGAGAAGGACTGCCAGTTTCTGTTGGTTGGCCGTGCTGCACTCAGTTGTTTAGGACATCTGGTGTGTGTTGTGGGCTTGTGTCCATGCCTGTTTGTGTGTGTGTGGCAGCATGGTTGCCTCCCTCAGAAAGTGCTTCACTGGTCAAGGGCATGGTTGAATGACAGCAGCTGGATGATGGTGTGTCTGTGTCAGAGGTGGTGTTGTTGACACCATTCAGGCTGAACTTATAACATATGAAGGGGAATTTCAACTACTGTTTTTTTTCCCTCTTCTCTACTTGCTAGTGCTCCTCTGAGAGGATTTGCTCTGAAGTGGGAGGGGCACAAACTCAGGCGGCCACAGATCACACACACACCCTCTCAGGCCCCGGAGAGCTGTTTGGAGAAGTTTCCATAGCAACAAGGGCAATATGAAAGAGCGAGAAAGAGGAAGAGATGGCACACTGTTAGAGAGAGAAGAGAAGGAAGAGAAGTGCTTCTGTTCTGTTCGAGGGAAAAGAGGAGGATGGGCGGTGGCCGTAATCTCAGTGCCAATTGAAACCCACCCAGCGTTAGACAGATGGAAATCTGAGATCCCCTCTACCCAGCCTGTCCCTGCCCTGCCTGTGGTAAATATAGGCCTGTGTTCTTCCTCAGGGGAATGGCAGCTCTCTACTCTATAATGGTTTAGGAAACCGTAGGGTGGGACGTGTGTTTTGTGTTTCCCCCACAGACCTGCACTGACCCTCCAGAGCCCAGCTTAAACAACTGTGTGGAAACATCTTCAGTAAAACCTAATTTTGTAAGCAGAATGTAGTGAGTCCCAGAAGGGTTTAAAGGAGTTATGAACCCTGCTGGGAGTGATATCTCCCTCAGTAATACACTCCAGAAGACAGCCTGCTGGTGGTTAGTCTCAACGCCACATTTGTTTTGAAAAGGTTCTTCTAATGAAGTTTTCGGTGTGTTTAGTATTTGGCCTAACATCCCAGGCTTGTTAAGGGTGAGTTGATAGTGCATCAGTTTTTCAACAACAAAAAAAGTGTGTGTGTTGAATTGTTCAACCTGTGGTTTCACCGTTTAGATTTCTAGAACATGTGGTTTGTAATCTGTGTCTGAGCTCCCTGACTGTGGTGTGTGACTGTATCACTGCTCCCTGACTGGTGTGTGTATCACTGCTCCCTGACTGGTGTGTGTGTGTGTGACTGTATCACTGCTCCCTGACTGGTGTGTGTGTGTGTGACTGTATCACTGCTCCCTGACTGGTGTGTGTGTGTGACTGTATCACTGCTCCCTGACTGGTGTGTGTGTGTGTGTGTGACTGTATCACTGCTCCCTGACTGTGGTGTGTGTGACTGTATCACTGCTCCCTGACTGGTGTGTGTGTGACTGTATCACTGCTCCCTGACTGTGGTGTGTGACTGTATCACTGCTCCCTGACTGTGGTGTGTGTGACTGTATCACTGCTCCCTGACTGTGATGTCAACTGTCTTTGATCTGTCAGGGGAGGTTAGATTAATATGAGGGTAATGAGGATCTGTCAGGGGAGATTAGATTAATATGATGAGGGTAATGAGGATCTGTCAGGGGAGGTTAGATTAATATGAGGGTAATGAGGATCTGACAGGGGAGGTTAGATTAATATGAGGGTAATGAGGATCTGACAGGGGAGGTTAGATTAATATGACGAGGGTAATGAGGATCTGGCAGGGGAGGTTAGATTAATATGAGGGTAATGAGGATCTGTCAGGGGAGGTTAGATTAATATGAGGGTAATGAGGATCTTTCAGGAGAGGTTAGATTAATGTGAGGATCTGTCAGGGGAGGTTAGATTAATATGAGTGTAATGAGGATCTTTCAGGGGAGGATAGATTAATATGATGAGGTTAATGAGGATCTGTCAGGGGAGGTTAGATTAATATGATGAGGGTAATGAGGATCTGTCGGGAGATTAGATTAATATGATGAGGGTAATGAGGATCTGTCAGGGAAGATTAGATTAATATGATGAGGTTAATGAGGATCTGTCAGGGGAGGTTAGATTAATATGATGAGGGTAATGTGGATCTGTCAGGGGAGGTTAGATTAATATGAAGAGGTTAATGAGGATCTGTCAGGGGAGCTTAGATTAATATGATGAGGGTAATGAGGGTCTGTCGGGAGATTAGCCCTCCCGTTATACGCCAGCCGAACGTATAGCAGTCTATTAATTTTGTATTTATTAACATTATTTTTGATGGTCGCTAGGGGGCGATAACATTGTCTATGGCAGGGTTGTCAGACGCATTCCATGTGGGCCATAGTGTCTGCTGGATTTTAGTTTTTCCTTTCAATTATTAAGACCTAGACAACCAGGTGAGGGGAGTTGCTTACTAATCAGTGACCTTTATTCATCAAGTACAAGGGAGGAGTGAAAACCCCTTAGAAATGAGGCACTCCGTGGAAAGAGTTTGTCACGTGGTCTATGGGCAGTAGCAGAAAATTATTAATTCACTTGTTTTCACTCACACCCTTTTGGCCGATGGCGTTAGACTTTTTTGTTGTTGGGACAAGTTACTTCAGTTTAAGGACAATTAAAAAAAATCTGTCCTATTTGTCAGAAGGACAAGTGGCTAAAACAATGTATGTCACGCCCTGGAGGATCTATAACCTTATATTAATATGAGGGTAATGAGGATCTGGCAGGGGAGGTTAGATTAATATGAGGGTAATGAGGATCTGACAGGGGAGGTTCTATTAATATGAGGGTAATGAGGATCTGACAGGGGAGGTTAGATTAATATGAGGGTAATGAGGATCTGGCAGGGGAGGTTAGATAAATATGAGGGTAATGAGGATCTGGCAGGGGAGGTTAGATTAATATGAGGGTAATGAGGATCTATCAGGGGAGGTTAGATTAAAATGAGGGTAATGAGGGTCTGGCAGGGGAGGTTAGATTAATATGAGGGTAATGAGGATCTATCAGGGGAGGTTAGATTAAAATGAGGTTAATGAGGATCTGTCAGGGGAGGTTAGATTAATATGAGGGTAATGAGGATCTGGCAGGGGATGTTAGATTAATATGAGGGTAATGAGGATCTGACAGGGGATGTTAGATTAATATGAGGGTAATGAGGATCTGGCAGGGGATGTTAGATTAAGATGAGGATCTGACAGGGGATGTTAGATTAATATGAGGGTAATGAGGATCTGGCAGGGGATGTTAGATTAAGATGAGGATCTGACAGGGGATGTTAGATTAATATGAGGGTAATGAGGATCTGGCAGGGGATGTTAGATTAAGATGAGGATCTGACAGGGGATGTTAGATTAATATGAGGGTAATGAGGATCTGGCAGTTGCTCCCAGGAAAATATGTGATTATATTCAGCAAACATTTATTCAATTTTAACACAGGGATTTCAGTGAACTTTCCCTGCAGGTCGATGATTATTATAAAGTCCTCATCTATAATATAATAAATGAAAGGAAAGCTAGTAGGTTACCCCTGAGACACCTCAGTGGTTGTACAATGTAGACTAAATCTCTGGGTGATCTGATCTCTCTCTGGTTCGTTAGTACACCATCGGAGAACTGGCAGTACCCACTGAGTGTGGGAGGACTGGGCATCAAAGCTCCCGTTGTTGTGTAAGAGAACAGTGAAGGAGGAGGAGAAGTGTTTTCTCTCTCTGCTTTTGGTCAGTGTCCAGTCTACTTTGATATCTGGTGTGGGGGCAGTTTAGTGGAGGGAAACTCATATGGATCAATACAGAGCCCTATGGGGAATTGACGAAGGGGTTTGCAAGCAAGACAACGTGATGTGCTGACGTCTTAATAAGCTCTATCAATAGCAGAGGTGTGTGTGTGTGTGTGTGTGTGTGTGTGTGTGTGTGTGTGTGTGTGTGTGTGTGTGTGTGAGATTTGTTAAACAAGTGTTTAGAGTGTTGTTTGTGTGTGCGTGCTTGTTTCCACAAGTTGTATGAGATTTGTCTGTGTGTGGATTTACAGAGTACCTGTCTGTGTATCAATCCAGGTGTTTCACCACTGCAGGGTTTGTAAAAAGAGCCCTCTGCCAAGCTGGAGCCCAGGATGTGCTGCGCCAAGCAGAGCTCTGTGTTAATATCCCTGGCCAGTGGCTATAGACGGGCTGTTCATTCTGTTTCCTCCCAGGCGATCACAGGGAGACCTGGCTCTGGAAGTCAATTGTACTGCTGGTTAATGGATTGATAATGTCATTGATTGGCTGTCCATTAACCTATTGTACCAGGTCTGAGTCTGTCCCTGGCCTAATTAGAAAGGAAAGATTAAAACAGAAATGCTGGAGACTGCAGACCATTAGGGTCGACACATACACACACACACACAATGAGGCCTGGTATAGGAAACTGATCTGCTGTCTGTGATTGTTCTGGAGGGTAGTATAGTGGAGGGTCTGGTGTGATTGTTCTGGAGGGTAGTATAGTGCAGGGTCTGTGATTGGTCTGGAGGGTAGTATAGTGCAGGGTCTGGAGGGTAGTATAGTTCAGGGTCTGGTGTGATTGTTCTGGAGGGTAGTATAGTGGAGGGTCCGGTGTGATTGTTCTGGAGGGTACTATAGTTCAGGGTCTGGTGTGATTGTTCTGGAGGGTAGTATAGTGGAGGGTCCGGTGTGTTGTTCTGGAGGGTAGTATAGTGCAGGGTCTGGTGTGATTGTTCTGGAGGGTAGTATAGTGCAGGGTCTGGTGTGATTGGTCTGGAGGGTCTGGTGTGATTGGTCTGGAGGGTCTGGTGTGATTGGTCTGGAGGGTAGTATAGTGGAGGGTCTGGTGTGATTGGTCTGGAGGGTAGTATAGTGCAGGGTCTGGTGTGTTGTTCTGGAGGGTAGTATAGTGCAGGGTCTGTGATTGGTCTGGAGGGTCTGGTGTGATTGTTCTGGAGGGTAGTATAGTGCAGGGTCTGGAGGGTAGTATAGTGGAGGGTCTGGTGTGATTGTTCTGGAGGGTAGTATAGTGCAGGGTCTGGAGGGTAGTATAGTGCAGGGTCTGGAGGGTAAGTATAGTGGAGGGTCTGTGATTGGTCTGGAGGGTAGTATAGTGCAGGGTCTGGGGTGATTGTTCTGGAGGGTAGTATAGTGCAGGGTCTGGTGTCATTGGTCTGGAGGGTAGTATAGTGCAGGGTCTGGTGTGTTGTTCTGGAGGGTACTATAGTGCAGGGTCTGGTGTGTTGTTCTGGAGGGTAGTATAGTGCAGGGTCTGGTGTCATTGGTCTGGAGGGTAGTATAGTGCAGGGTCAGGTGTGATTGGTCTGGAGGGTAGTATAGTGGAGGGTCTGGAGGGTAGTATAGTGGAGGGTACTATAGTGCAGGGTCTGGTGTGATTGTTCTGGAGGGTAGTATAGAGCAGGGTCTGGTGTGATTCTTCTGGAGGGTAGTATAGTGCAGGGTCTGGTGTGATTGTTCTGGAGGGTACTATAGTGTAGGGTCTGTTATTGGTCTGGAGGGTAGTATAGTGGAGGGTCTGTGATTGGTCTGGAGGGTAGTATAGTGCAGGGTCTGGAGGGTAGTATAGTGGAGGATCTGGTGTGATTGGTCTGGAGGGTAGTATAGTGGAGGATCTGGTGTGATTGGTCTGGAGGGTAGTATAGTGCAGGGTCTGGTGTGATTGTTCTGGAGGGTAATATAGTGCTGGGTCTGGAGGGTACTATAGTGCAGGGTCTGGTGTGTTGTTCTGGAGGGTAGTATAGTGGAGGGTCGGTCTGGTGTGATTGGTCTGGAGGGTAGTATAGTGCAGGGTCTGGAGGGTACTATAGTGCAGGGTCTGGTGTGTTGTTCTGGAGGGTAGTATAGTGGAGGGTCTGGTGTGTTGTTCTGGAGGGTAGTATAGTGCAGGGTCTGGTGAAAGCTGCCTTATTGACTCTGCACTAGCCTAACTCCTACTGCAGCAGCCTCCACATACACATGGAGGACAGTGTGAGAGAGAGAAGCATGTAGTGCTTAATATTGTACACTACATGTTGATTGAATCAGCCCTTTGCAGGAAATGTCAAATTTGTTGTGTATTTGAGGTTTAAAATGCCTTCTGAAGTTTGTATTTTCCACTTAGAAATGTCAGACTAGATTTTCCCTTACGAAACCTTTATCAACCCCTACAAAAATATAAATTTAATTATAATCCACATAATTATAATCTTCTTATTTTCCTGTCGTAGCAAACTGGCTCTAATTAAGATCCTACATCTGTAGACGGTGCTGTGTTATTCTCTGCTGAGCTCTGCTGAGCTCTGTGCCACGCAATCATGGGTTCTTCTGGGTGCCTTCTGACGTTTACAGCCAGTGAAGATAGAAGTATGGTTCCAGGTAGTAAGTTCAGTCTGACTGCATTGATGATTGATCCCACCACAACACACTCAGCCCACTGTGAAGTACAGTACCTTTCCCTGCCCTGAGACCTGTGATATGCTGAACCTAAACATTCAGTTTGTACTCCCCAGTCCCCCCTGACTTCTCAGTGCTCTCTCTCACCCTAGCAGTGCCCTCCAGGGAGCATGAGTTCCCTACAGGAGGGCAGAGTGACCTTGGCACTGCAGACGGTCACAGTGTGCCCCTGTGTGGGTAAAGCTGCCCTCTACAGTCCTGACACCGCCCCTAGCCTGGGTATTAGGATGTTGGGGGTTAGACGGGAGACACCGCCCCTAGCCTGGGTATTTTGATGTTGGGGGTAGACAGGAGACAGTCCACATCACATGGAGTGGGGAACAGGGATATTAGGATGTTGGGGGTAGACAGGAGACACCACCTCTAGCCTGGGTATTAGGATGTTGGGGGTAGACAGGAGACACCGCCCCTAGCCTGGGTATTAGGATGTTGGGGGTAGACCGGAGACAGTCCATATCACATGGAGTGGGGAACAGGGGCACACAGGGTATTAGGATGTTGGGGTTAGACAGGAGACAGTCCATATCACATCGAGTGGGGAACAGGGGCACACAGGGTATTAGGATGTTGGGGTTAGACAGGAGACAGTCCATATCACATCGAGTGGGGAACAGGGGCACACAGGTTATTAGGATGTTGGGGGTTAGACGGGAGACAGTCCACATCACATGGAGTGGGGAACGGGCACACAGGGGAACAGGGGCACACAGGGGAACAGGGGCACACAGGGGAACAGGGACACTGGGGGAACAGGGACACTGGGGGAACAGGGACACTGGGGAACAGGGACACTGGGGAACAGGGTATTAGGATGTTGGGGTTAGGGGGAACAGGGTATTAGGATGTTGGGGTTAGGGGGAACAGGGTATTAGGATGTTGGGGGTTAGGGGGAACAGGGTATTAGGATGTTGGGGTTAGGGGGAACAGGGACACTGGGGAACAGGGACACTGGGGGAACAGGGACACTGGGGGAACAGGGACACTGGGGGAACAGGGACACTGGGGAACAGGGTATTAGGATGTTGGGGTTAGGGGGAACAGGGTATTAGGATGTTGGGGTTAGGGGGAACAGGGTATTAGGATGTTGGGATTAGGGGGAACAGGGTATTAGGATGTTGGGGTTAGGGGGAACAGGGTATTAGGATGTTTGGGTTAGGGGGAACAGGGTATTAGGATGTTGGGGTTAGGGGGAACAGGGTATTAGGATGTTGGGGTTAGGGGGAACAGGGACACTGGGGAACAGGGACACTGGGGAACAGAGACACTTGGGAACAGGGTAACAGGGTATTAGGATGTTGGGGTTAGGGGGAACAGGGTATTAGGATGTTGGGGTTAGGGGGAACAGGGACACTGGGGAACAGAGACACTTGGGAACAGGGTAACAGGGTATTAGGATGTTGGGGTTAGGGGGAACAGGGTATTCTTAAAGGTCCAATGCAGCCGTTTTCATCTCAATAATAAATAATTTCTGGGGAACAAATAAGTATCTTACTGTAATTGTTTTCAATTAGAATGGCCAGAAATAAACAAATATTGCTTCTTAGCAACTAGCTGTTATTGGCAGAGAGGTTTGGAACTCTCTTTTCTTATTGGTCTATTAACAAATTTACTGCCAGGTGATGTCATCAGGCATTCCAAAACTCCATCCCACCAAAACAGGCTGAAATTTCAGGCAGTCTTTTCAGACAGCTCCTATACTAAAAGGGCATTATTATAATTTCACAGTATTTTTCCAACCTCATATACAGTATATAAAACGTAAGTAAATCTCATTTTTGACTGCACTAGGCCTTTAACATTGTGTGTGAGGTAACAACATAGACAACTCTGCTAATATCCCATCCAACCTGGTGTGGCTTCAAGCATGATCTGTAGTGGGCACTCACACTCTGTGGAAGAGCACACACACTCTGTGGAAGAGCACACACACTCCCTGGAAGAGCACACACACTCCCTAGAAGTGCACACACATTCTCTGTGGAAGAGCACACAGTCACATTGAGAGGTGTTGGTGTGTGTAGGAGAGCCAGGTAGAGCAGCAGGCAGGAGGAGGAAAGCAAAGCCCATAATTGGCTCTGGATGGGATGGTGTAATCCTGAGATTTTAGGGCCCGGAGGACACAACACACACAGGCCTGGGGATTGACTGATAGAGGAGGCCTCTACAGCCAGAGCTGTTGGGGACCTTTAGAGAAGGAGTGGCGTCTGAGAACAGCCTGACTGTGTGTGGGACCCACCCCCAGTTCTTCCTTCTGTGTTGCATTGTTTTAAATGGCTGTCACATGTTGTTGTTCAGAATGTAGTCTTATGGACTCTCACTGTTGTGGTTTTAATATTGAATGAAACCATGTGTTTGTGCTTACATTTTGTTCCCGCCTCCCATCTCCATTACAGGAAGGGAAGATCTTGAACACAGTCAGTCAGCTAAGATGCTTTTCTCCTCTTCAACTGACCTGCTTGTCTGTCAGGGGGATTTAGATGACTGACATACAAAGGAGAGGAGACCCAACCTACTGTAGGAGAATATTACCCTACTGCTGTGTGTTTAACATCAAATCATGATTGTTAGTACCTTTGTGCGTGTGTGTACACAAGCAATAGACAAGACTCTGAAAGGATCTGTTTCTTAGAGCCAATGTGGCAATAATGATTTAGATGTTCTATGATGGAATGTTGGCGCTGGTCTTGGCCCTGCCTGCATCCTCAGCCAGGGGGTGTGGTCTGGTATGTGTGAGTCAGAGAGAGAGAGAGAGTTTCTAGCTTCCGCTGCAGAAGTGTCCAATTCTATATTCACAATATTTACATTCCGTCTCCACTCCACACCTTACTGGCTCAAACTGGTAGATTTTTTTACATTTACAGTTGAAG
Source organism: Oncorhynchus mykiss (assembly GCF_057628025.1). Lineage (NCBI taxonomy): Eukaryota > Metazoa > Chordata > Actinopteri > Salmoniformes > Salmonidae > Oncorhynchus > Oncorhynchus mykiss. The sequence goes on along the minus strand of NC_143033.1, from coordinate 93,731,256 downwards.
TCGGAAGTTTACATACACCTTAGCCAAATATATTTCAACTCAGTTTTTCACAATTCCTTAATCCGAGTAAAAATTCCCTGTTTTAGGTCAGTCAGTTAGGATCACCACTTTATTTTAAGAATGTGAAATGTCAGAATAATTTATTTCATTTTATTTCTTTCATAACATCACTTGTTTCAGAAGTTTACATACACTCAATTGTTTAACTTGGTTCAAACGTTTCAGGTAGCCTTCCACAAGCTTTCCACAATAAGTTGGGTGAATTTTGGCCCATTCCTCCTGACAGAGCTGGTGTAACTGAGTCAGGTTTGTAGGCCTCCTTGCTCACACGCTTTTTCAGTTCTGCCCACAAATTCTCTATAGGATTGAGGTCAGGGCTTTGTGATGGCCACTCCAATACCTTGACTTTGTTGTCCTTAAGCCATTTTGCCACAACTTTGGAAGTATGCTTGGGGTCATTGTCCATTTGGAAGACCCATTTGCGACAAAGCTTTAACTTTAACTGATGTCTTGAGATGTTGCTTCAATATATCCACATAATTTTCCGTCCTCATGATGCCATCTATTTTGTGAAGTGCACCAGTCCCTCCTGCAGCAGAGCACACCACAACATTTTTTATTTTTTAATTTGACCTTTTATTTAACTATTCAATGACGGCATAGGAACAGTGGGTTAACTGCCTTGTTCAGGGGCAGAACGACAGATTTGTACCTTGTCAGCTTGCAACCTTTCGGTTTCTATACTCACATACATCATTCAAACACTTTCAGAAACTTCCGAGTGTTTTCTATCCAATACTAATAATAATATGCATATATTAGCAACTGGGACTGAGGAGCAGGCCGTTTACTCTGGGCACCTCTGGGCACCTTTCATCCAAGCTACTCAATACTGCCCCTGCAGCCATAAGAAGTTAACAAGAAATTTGTGGACTGGTTGAAAAACTACTTTTAATGACTCCAACCTAAGTGTATGTAAACTTCTGACTTCAACTGTACATGATCTTATCCAAAATGTTAATACACTGCTCAAAAAAATAAAGGGAACACTAAAATAACACATCCTAGATCTGAATGAATGAAATATTCTCATTAAATACTTTTTTCTTTACATAGTTGAATGTGCTGACAACAAAATCACACAATTATCAACGGAAATCAAATGTATCAACCTATGACTTCCCTACAACGCCTGGGCATGCTCCTGATGAGGTGGTGGAAGGTCTCCTGAGGGATCTCCTCCCAGACCTGGACTAAAGCATCCGCCAACTCCTGGACAGTCTGTGGTGCAACGAGACATGATGTCCCAGATGTGTTCAATTGGATACAGGTCTGGGGAACGGGCGGGCCAGTCCATAGCATCAATGCCTTCCTCTTGCAGGAACTGCTGACACACTCCAGCCACATGAGGTCTAGCATTGTCTCGCATTAGGAGGAACCCAGGGCCAACCGCACCAGCATATGGTCTCACAAGGGGTCTGAGGATCTCATCTCGGTACCTAATGGCAGTTAGGCTACCTCTGGAGAGCACATGGATAGCCCCCAAAGAAATGCCACCCCACACCATGACTGACCCACTGCCAAACCGGTCATGCTGGATGATGTCGCAGGCAGCAGAACGTTCTCCACGGCGTCTCCAGACTCTGTCACGTCTGTCATGTGCTCAGTGTGAACCTGCTTTCATCTGTGAAGAGCACAGGGCGCCAGTGGCGAATTTGCCAATCTTGGTGTTCTCTGGCAACTGCCAAACGTCCTGCACGGTGTTGGGCTGTAAGCACAACCCCCACCTGTGGACGTCGGGCCCTCCTACCACCCTCATGGAGTCTGTTTCTGACCGTTTGAGCAGACACATGCACATTTGTGGCCTGCTAGAGGTCATTTTGCAGGGCTCTGGCAGTGCTCTTCCTGCTCCTACTTGCACAAAGGTGGAGGTAGCGGTCCTGCAGCTTGGTTGTTGCCCTCCTACGGCCTCCTCCACGTCTCCTGATGTACTGGCCTGTCTCCTGGTAGCGCCTCCATGCTCTGGACACTACGCTGACAGACACAGCAAACCTTCTTGCCACATCTCGCATTGATGTGCCATCCTGGATGAGCTGCACTACCTGAGCCACTTGTGTGGGTTGTAGACTCCGTCTCGTGCTTCCACTAGAGTGAAAGCACCGCCAGCATACCAACTAAGCCACACAGGACTGGTCTATGGTGTCCTTATTCATTATATTATATACTGGATCTGTCTGGGCGCCTCTCCTCTTTCACACGCAGTCCTCGTTCTTCCTCCATTTGTATTCTTTCCTTGTGTTTATTGGGTGAGTCATTACCTGAGAGCCCAGTGTTCAGCTCCAGGAACAGTTCCTGTGGTAACATTCTCTCCCTACTGAGCTGTTACAGCTGTCCCAATGCTGTGTTGCTGTTTACAAAACAACGTGTCTCTCTCTAGTTTATATGTGTGACTAAAATACAGACAATGGATGGGAGGAAGTTGGGAATGTCCGTATTAATCATGTTAACTAATCCCTGGGCCTGCATTAATAAAGCTCTTAGAGTAGGAGTGCTGATCTGGGATCAGTTTACCCTTTTAGGTGATAATGAATAAGTTAACTGTTATGAATACTGGCCCTGACTGACTCAGTGGGAGAGGGTTGTTGATTTCATGTTGAGGTAAGCTGAAACCACAGAAGTGCTGGTCTGATTTAGACCAAGGCCTCTGATAGGCCTACAGCAAGTGATAAGAAGCCCAGGCACTGTGACTGAGTCATACAGTACCTAAATTCACCACACTTCTCTCCTTTCCTCTCTCCCCCTCTGTTTCTATCTATCCCTCTCTTTCTATCCATCCCTCTCTTTCTATCCATCTCTCTTTCTATCCATCCCTCTCTTTCTATCCATCCCTCTCTTTCTATCCATCCCTCTCTTTCTATCCATCCCTCTGTTTCTGTCCATCCCTCTCTTTCTATCCATCCCTCTCTTTCTGTCCATCCCTCTCTTTCTGTCCATCCCTCTCTTTCTATCCATCCCTCTCTTTCTATCCATCCCTCTCTTTCTATCCATCTAATGTTTTCTCCCTTGCCATATCACACTGTATCATCTCTTCCCCTGTCCTCTCTTTCTATCCATCCCTCTCTTTCTATCCATCCCTCTCTTTCTATCCATCTAATGTTTTCTCCCTTGCCATATCACACTGTATCATCTCTTCCCCTGTCCTCTCTTTCTATCCATCCCTCTCTTTCTATCCATCCCTCTCTTTCTATCCATCTAATGTTTTCTCCCTTGCCATATCACACTGTATCATCTCTTCCCCTGTCCTCTCTTTCTATCCATCCCTCTCGTTCTATCCATCTAATGTTTTCTCCCTTGCCATATCACACTGTATCATCTCTTCCCCTGTCCTCTCTTTCTATCCATCCCTCTCTTTCTATCCATCTTATGTTTTCTCCCTTGCCATATCACACTGTATCATCTCTTCCCCTGTCCTCTCTTTCTATCCATCCCTCTCTTTCTATCCATCTTATGTTTTCTCCCTTGCCATATCACACTGTATCATCTCTTCCCCTGTCCTCTCGTTCTATCCATCTAATGTTTTCTCCCTTGCCATATCACACTGTATCATCTCTTCCCCTGTCCTCTCTTTCTATCCATCCCTCTCTTTCTATCCATCTAATGTTTTCTCCCTTGCCATATCACACTGTATCATCTCTTCCCCTGTCCTCTCTTTCTATCCATCCCTCTCGTTCTATCCATCTAATGTTTTCTCCCTTGCCATATCACACTGTATCATCTCTTCCCCTGTCCTCTCTTTCTATCCATCCCTCTCTTTCTATCCATCTAATGTTTTCTCCCTTGCCATATCACACTGTATCATCTCTTCCCCTGTCCTCTCGTTCTATCCATCTAATGTTTTCTCCCTTGCCATATCACACTGTATCATCTCTTCCCCTGTCCTCTCTTTCTATCCATCCCTCTCTTTCTATCCATCTAATGTTTTCTCCCTTGCCATATCACACTGTATCATCTCCTCCCCTGTCCTCTCTTTCTATCCATCCCTCTCGTTCTATCCATCTAATGTTTTCTCCCTTGCCATATCACACTGTATCATCTCTTCCCCTGTCCTCTCTTTCTATCCATCTAATGTTTTCTCCCTTGCCATATCACACTGTATCATCTCTTCCCCTGTCCTCTCTTTCTATCCATCCCTCTCTTTCTATCCATCTAATGTTTTCTCCCTTGCCATATCACACTGTATCATCTCTTCCCCTGTCCTCTCTTTCTATCCATCTAATGTTTTCTCCCTTGCCATATCACACTGTATCATCTCTTCCCCTGTCCTCTCTTTCTATCCATCCCTCTCTTTCTATCCATCTAATGTTTTCTCCCTTGCCATATCACACTGTATCATCTCTTCCCCTGTCCTCTCTTTCTATCCATCTAATGTTTTCTCCCTTGCCATATCACACTGTATCATCTCTTCCCCTGTCCTCTCTTTCTATCCATCCCTCTCTTTCTATCCATCTGTTTTCTCCCTTGCCATATCACACTGTATCATCTCCTCCCCTGTCCTCTCTTTCTATCCATCTAATGTTTTCTCCCTTGCCATATCACACTGTATCATCTCTTCCCCTGTCCTCTCTTTTTATCCATCTAATGTTTTCTCCCTTGCCATATCACACTGTATCATCTCCTCCCCTGTCCTCTCTTTCCTCTTTTTCTTTGCCATCTCACTATCCCACTCTCTTGCCATCTCTCTTCCTCTCATCTCTTTCTCCTGCTCTCTCTTTCTTCTCTCTCTTTCCCTCTCTTCTGTCCTTAGCTCCAGCTACTCGACTGTGGCCCTAGAGTTTGAGAAGGTGCATCAGATCGCTCCCGTGTTCAACTCGCCCAGGATGTCGCGGCGGAGCCTGCGTCTGCAGACCACTGGCGGTCTCTATGGCAACGACAGCCTGGCTGACTTCTCCTCCCAGAACCACAGCAGCGGAGGGTCCAGTCAGAGAGAGTCATGGTAAGACTACACAGGGTCCAGTCAGAGAGAGTCACGGTCAGACTACACAGGGCCCAGTCAGAGAGAGTCACGGTCAGACTACACAGGGTCTAGTCAGAGAGAGTCACGGTCAGACTACACAGGGCCCAGTCAGAGAGAGTCACGGTCAGACTACACAAGGTCTAGTCAGAGAGAGTCACGGTCAGACTACACAGGGTCCAGTCAGAGAGAGTCACGGTCAGACTACACAGGGTCCAGTCAGAGAGAGTCACGGTCAGACTACACAGGGTCCAGTCAGAGAGAGTCACGGTCAGACTACACAGGGTCCAGTCAGAGAGTGTCACGGTCAGACTACACAGGGCCCAGTCAGAGAGAGTCACGGTCAGTCTACACAGGGTCCAGTCAGAGAGAGTCACGGTCAGACTACACAGGGTCCAGTCAGAGAGAGTCACGGTCAGACTACACAGGGTCCAGTCAGAGTCACGGTCAGACTACACAGGGTCCAGTCAGAGAGAGTCATGGTCAGACTACACAGGGGAAGGGAGTCAATGGACACACAAACGCACTCATGCAGACACAAAACATTAGCCTTATATTAACATTAAATATGTACACACAGAGGCAGCTGGAGGCAGATACACACAGAGGCAGCTGGAGATACACACAGGGGCAGGCACACACTGACTTCTATAATCTTTATCAATCTCTCTCCTGTCTCTCAGGATGGTGAGGAGCAGAAAGCATCAGCAGCAGTCTGCCTCCAGCTCCCTGTCACTGAACCAGTCCCTGTCACTGAACCAGTCCCTGTCCCTGAACCAGTCCCTGTCCCTGAACCAGTCCCTGTCCCTGTCCCTGAACCAGACGCCACGCAAGACCCTCTCCTTCTCCACTAGCAACACTCCCTCTACGGGCTGCACCACTGCCAGCGATGCCTCCCTGCTATCCTCCATCTTGGACCAGTCCAGCCTCCGTCAGCGATCCAACACCACTACTACCACAGACGGCTACTGGGGTCAGTCCAAGAGGAAAGGGCAGGGCATAGGTCATACGATCAGAGGAAGGGTTACGTTTGATAGAGAGGATACATCAGCTCTATTCTGGTCCCAGACCTGTACGGTATGTGCATTAGCCAACTCCTCCGACTATCGTTGGCTTGACATGACAGGTATGGTCAGACAGTCTGTCATACAATGGCTAAAGCACAGGTCTAGAACCAGTCAACCGCAGTTTAAGCTAACTAGCTAGCATGCTAATTTGAATTAGTTTGGTGTTTGCGTGTCTATCCGATATGTAAGGCAGGACTGATGAATGGTTTGTGGGATTAGCAGGGGAGAGACGGGGCAGGCTGATTGTATAATCTCTCCATTGAATCCCTTTGATGTGGTTTTCCAGAGATTAGCTGTGTTATTACCCGTGTGACCCACTACAATGAATTAATAACTATTCAATGATCTCCCGCTGGCTTGGATGATTTGATAATGCTTTATTTCCTCTAGGTTCAGATCAGGATACCAGTCTGAAAGGTGAGACTTCACCATTCATTCTAATGATATTTGTGAGCATTCACCCTGGTAGTGATCTTTTATTACGCATCATCACAACACTTTTCCAGGAAGTAAACACAGGCTTGCTTTAAGGCTAGAGCTCTGATGTGCAAAATAATGATATTTTGAAACCATATAAATGGACTGATGAGAAATATCTGAAGAAAGGGTATTCTAGTCAGAGTTGTACTTAAAAATGTTCATCTTGTGTGTGTTTCCCACAGGGAGGAGTTCAAGGACGGACCACAGCTCAACGGGTGCGAACGGCGGCGTCAACACTGTGTCGCACAGCCACGCCATGGTCGCCAACGGTTACATCTGTAAAGACTGTTCCATACACTCTGAGAGGAAAGAATCTCTCACCACATACTCCTCCTCTTCCTCGTCTCAGGCTGCCTCTGCAGCAGCAGCTGCCGCCACCTTCTCCTCTTCCTCGTCTCAGGCTGCCTCTGCTGCAGTAGCTGCTGCCGCCATCTCATCATCATCATCATCAGCCTCATCCTCCAGTTTATACAGCACGGTCAAGAGTCAGAGGAGCAAGACAGGTGAGAACCTAGTGTGCACACAACTGACTGGGGAGTGAAATGGTTGTGTTCATTAGGCACCAATGGAAGAAAACAGACTGAAACATGGAGGGACAACCTGGACGCTCATTTCATTTTCTATTGCAAAACACTTTCTGTTGCATTCCCTAATGAACATGACCCACTGTTCCTCTCCTAGGAACAAGGTAAACAGGAGGTTCTTTCTGTTTGATGGTTTACAAACCTGTGCATATCACACTGTTTCCTTAATTTCTAAAATCTCTAAGTCCCGTTAGAAGACCACTTTAAAAGCCCAGAATGCCCAAAATAAGTTAAAATGATCAGTCATCCAGCCAGTTGTTGTGTGTTTCTCTGTTTCTGTTTGCTTATTAGTGCTGATGCTACGTGGGCTTCCACTTAGGGGAAGGACCCATTTCTCCACCTTTTATATGTCTGGCTAAGTTAACTAACCTGCCGTCCTTTCTCTGTCTAGGTCTCCTGGTGTCAGTCTCTAACACGTGTGTCCACTACAGCAGACGAGCCCTGACCCCCATAGTGTCCCTGATGACACTGCTCTTCCAGAACATTCTGTGGCTGGGCACAAGAGCCAGGAGCCACTCAGGCAAAGGTATACGAGATGCTTACTACTGGGGTCTGTTCAGAGGAGCGCAACTTTACAAAATGTTCACGTAGAAATGCATTATGTAGAACAGATGGTGCAGAATTGGGCATCATATCAGCTCTATTCATTGTATTTCTATCTGCAAATTTCACCTCACTGAATTCCCCCTTATACTACTTCCCTTCACACCCATCTCTCTCTCCTTTTTTTTTTTACTGTCTTTCGTGGTTTGATTTATTCAAAGCTGTTCAACCTGATAGTCTCAAGGAACTGGACTCCAGTTCATCGTAATGGTACTATCAAAATATATATTTTTAAGATTCAAAAGGATCTCCACTCCTGTCTCTTCCCAGCCTCAAAACTGTGACAGGTGGAAATGGAATAGCCTGGTCCCAGATCTGTATGGGCCTTAACATTAGTCAGATGAGTTGTTTAAATGAAGCAAAAACACAAAATTATAGTCTGAGTTGTCGGCTAAATAAAGCAAAATACTGATCTGGTCCCGGGCTGGAATGGGTACGGGGGTTTAACAGACAGATTATCTGATCTGACCTTTGATGTGTGGTATGGTTGTGTCACTAGGTGTCCTGGCGTCCCTATTAGACAGGGCCAGATGGGCTGTCTCCTCCAGCGCGTCCCGTGTCTCTTGGCTCTTTAAGCAGACTACTCTCCACAGGATGATGGGCTACAGGGCCAACGACTACGAAGGCAAAGGTACCTGACCCACCGCCGAGCTGAGGTCAGGAGGCATGGGTCAAAGGTCATCGGTCATCAACACTGACCTTGGTGACCTCTTTTTTTTCAGCCCTCTATTTCCGCTGTCCGCCGACACGACTTCTTTCTCAAGCTCTTGGTCTTTGCATTTCTGTGTCTGTAAAAACATAACCTTATGCCCAGCCTTCACAGATAACTGTGCATGTATAGTAATGGTTTGGTGGATTATAATGTAGAGGAAAGCTTCTCTCCACGGTATGTACAGATGCTGTTTTCTACTGTGTAGTTTCACCACAGATAACTCTATTTCAGTCTTCAGAGCCTCTCTCCAGCTCTGTCCATCTACCTCTGTTCAGTCGTGGCCAAAAGTTTTGAGAATGACACACATATTAATTTTCACAAAGTCTGCTGCCTCAGTTTGTATGATGGCAATTTGCATATACTCCAGAATGTTATGAAGAGTGATCATATGAATTACAATTAATTGCAAAGTCCCTCTTTGCCATGCAAATGAACTGAATCCCCCAAAAACATTTCCACTGCATTTCAGCACTGCCACAAAAGGACCAGCTGACATGTCAGTGATTCTCTTGTTAACACAGGTGTGAGTGTTGACGAGGTCAAGGCTGGAGATCACTCTGTCATGCTGATTGAGGTCGAACAACAGACTGGAAGCTTCAAAAGCTGGTGCTTGGAATCATTCTTCATCCTCTGTCAAGCATGGTTACCTGCAAGGAAACACGTGCTGTCATCATTGCTTTGCATAAAAAGGGCTTCACAGGCAAGAATATTGCTGCCAGTTACGTTGCACCTAAATCAACCATTTATCGGCTCATAAAGAACTTCAAGGAGAGCGGTTCAATTGTTGTGAAGAAGGCTTCAGGGCGCCCAAGAAAGTCCAGCAAGCGCCAGGACCGTCTCCTAAAGTTGTCAGCTGCGGGATCGGGGCACCACCAGTACAGAGCTTGCTCAGGTATGGCAACAGGCAGGTGTGAGTGCATCTGCACGCACAGTGAGGCTAAGACTTTTGGAGGATGGCCTGTTTTCAAGAAGGTCAGCAAAGAAGCCACTTCTCTCCAGGAAAAACATCAGGGACAGACTGATATTCTGCAAAAGGTACAGGGATTGGACTGCTGAGGATAATTTTCTCTGAATTCCCTTTCCGATTGTTTGGGGCATCCGGAAAAAAGCTTGTCCGGAGAAGACAAGGTGAGCGCTACCATCAATCCTGTGTCATGCCAACAGTAAAGCATCCTGAGACCATTCATGTGTGGGGTTGCTTGTCAGCCAAGGGAGTGGGCTCACTCACAATTTTGCCTAAGAACACAGTCATGAATAAAGAATGGTACCAACACATCCTCCGAGAGCAACTTCTCCAAACCGTCCAGGAACAGTTTGGTGACGACCAATGCCTTTTCCAGCATGATTGAGCACCTTGCCATAAGGCAAACGTGATAGTTAAGTGGCTCGGGGAACAAAACATTTATATTTTGGGTCCTTGGCAAGGAAACTCCCCAGACCTTAATCCCATTGAGAACTTGTGGTCAATCCTCAAGAGGCGGGTGGACAAACAAAAACCCACAAATTCTGACAAACTCCAAGCATTGATTATGCAAGAATGGGCTGCCATCAGTCAGGATGTGGCCCAGACGTTAATTGACAGCATGCCAGGGTGGATTGCAGAGGTCTTGAAAAAGAAGGGTCAACACTGTAAATATTGACTCTTTGCATCAACTTCATGTAATTGTCAATAAAAGCCGTTGACACTTATGAAATGCTTGTAATTATACTTCAGTATTCCATAGTAACATCTGACAGAAATATCTAAAGACACTGAAGCAGCAAACTTTGTGGAAATTAATATTTTTGTCATTCTCAAAACTTTTGGCCACGGCTGTATGCTCATCACTGAAACGGTCCTCCATACCTCTTAAAGAGACAGAGACAGAACTCCTGTACTACCTCACTGCCTGTCAGTCATCTTTGTTTTCCCCCTACACTCTCTCCCTCTCTGTCTGTCTCTCTCTTCATCCATCTCTGGTTTAATACAGGTCCACTTGATTACGTTAACAAATGGTCTTCTTTCCACTTTGGTTGGTTCCCTTGGTGACAAATTTCCCTCTTACCCTCTCTTTCTTGTGTGTCCAAATATACAATACGTCACACGCTCTTGGTCACCACTCGCCTGCAGAATTAAATGTTTTGTTATGTAAATATGATTATTAATAGTTTGTTGTGTTGCAGCTCACTCCAGTTACTGTGGGAGCATGAATGTAAAAGACCACGTGATGGGAGATGGACACCACCACTTTTTAAATGGCTCGTTGTGTAAGTAGTCAACACGCTCACACACACAGACTCACACCCATGTGCATGCGCACACACACACACAAATTCCCTCTCAAGTGCTCTATTCGTGCCAGTGGGCCACTTTGTCACCCTGATTGACCCAGAGTTAATTATATGCGTGACCTATTTCCAGATCAGTGCATAGGGGTTATATGAACCACTAGGGCCAGTGGCCAGCCGGTCACACCTCTTTCCCCAGTCAGTGACTGTACTCTGGCTACTGGTCTCCCTAGTCAGACACAGCAGGTGTTTGTGTGTTTCCATATAAGCTCTGAGAGTTTTTTTTTTAAAGATTGTTTTGAAAAGGCCGAAACCCATAAAGATCAATCAGATGTATCTCTGTGAATGTTTCACTTCACTTTAAAGATTGTTTCAAGGAAACTGGGAGAGGAAATAGCTAGTCCTGTAGGGTTACATTCCATGATGTCTTATCTAACATCTTCCTAAACTACACTGCTGTCAGACAGAATGACAATGCAGTTGAACAAACGTCAAACAGAGAACAAAGGCCTGTTTGACACAGAAGCTGCTAATCCAAACATCTGGAGGGAGGAAGGGATGGGCTGTGTTACCAAAGAGAGAACCTGGAACGTTACCTTTCTTGGCTGAACATGCGCACATCTCAGAATATTGCTTTTTCATATTAACGTGGTTCCTGTGTTCTAAGATTTGATCATCTACGCATTTTGAATAAAGACAACCTGGAACGCAACCAGAGATTGACAGAAAGACAGTTCTCTGTCAACGGTGTTGCAGCTCTTACACTGTGGACATTTCACTCATTCAGAAGCATTTTTTCTATGGTTGGTAGTTTTTATAATACTGGATTTTCCTTCATTTTTTTACATTCCAAAAAAACGAATACATATAAACAAAATTGTACCGACATACAAACAATGACTACATCTCATCTGCCCAGACCTGCATGCTCGCACTCCCATCCCTAGTGCCTGAAATATTGTTTGCAACTTGGTGTTAAATTGTACCAATTCGTTTGTCTCAGTTACACATTCTATTTCAATAATACATCATTAGATTTTTCCATTGTGTCAATGATGGCGGATTGATCGACTTCCAAGTTTTTAGTATCTGTTTTTTCAAAATGATTGATGAGAAGAGAATTGTTCAGCCCATTGGGTATCTCACTACACCCCCACATGACATGTCTTGAAATAGGCAGACAGATTGATTTAAAAGTACTTTTACGTTGTAATTCTTCTGATAGACAACTTTCTAGCTCCGCCCATAACGTCCAAACTTTGTAGCATTCTCAGAAAGCATGGATTAGGGAGTCATTATTAGTTTTACACTTTAGACATGACTTTGCTGTTGTGCTGTAGAATTTCAGAATTTTTCTCTTGCATAATAAATTCTAAACATGACTTTATACTTTAGCATACATTTTTGTTAACTGTAATTTTGTTAGTTATGCTCCAACTGTCCTTGCCTTTAGTTTTCCAAGTGGGCTAGTTTATCGATGAATTCTGAAAAGCTGTCCAAGGATTCTTCCATAAGGTCGTGTTTCTAGGGAGTGATATTGGTTATTTTGGTCAAATACATTTCCTTTTCTTCCATATTGTTTTAGTCTTCTTAGCTATGAAGTTGTTAATGTTCCTAGCTTCATCCTTTGAAAATAGACACATGAAAATATTCTGGAGATGAGCCTGTGCATCTTCAGTATGTACCCATTGTTCCTCTTTAGTGTATTTAACTTTATGTCACAAGTAAAAGCCTTGGGTGGCGACTGGAAGGTTAAACCACCTCTGACTGAGGAAGATGGAAAACTGTCCTCTTTATTCTGTTCATTTAATTTGAATGCTTTTACATTTCATACATTTTTTAGAACTTTTATTTGACTTCTGATTTGTTACGTTATAGACATTTTTTGTCTCTGAGTTGCGTTGATGTTTATTGCATTTAATTTGACATCATTTTTCATTAATTTGTTTTTTGTTTTGTTTGTTTTCTTTTCCTTGTCTGCCATCCATCCGTCATGTGGTCTGGCTCAGGTGACGACTGTAAAGGGAAGCAGCACCTGGAGACCAACACACTGGTCCACAGTCACACACAGACCTCCAGAACTCACCGTCTACTGGGGGGTCTGTGGACCCTTATAGTTTACACAGGTTATAATCCCCTTCCTCCTCCTCCTGGCTTCCTTACTGATCTAATACACATACAGGTTAACCCCCTTCCTCCTCTCCCTGACTTCCTTACTGATCTAATATACATACAGGTTAACCCCCTTCCTCCTCCTCCTGGCTTCCTTACTGATCTAATACACATACAGGTTAACCCCCTTCCTCCTCCTCCTGGCTTCCTTACTGATCTAATACACATACAGGTTAACCCCCTTCCTCCTCCTCCTGGCTTCCTTACTGATCTAATACACATACTGGTTAACCCCCTTCCTCCTCTCCTTGGCTTCCTTACTGATCTAATACACATACTGGTTAACCCCCTTCCTCGTCTCCCTGGCCTCCTTCCTTATTGACCTAATACACATACAGGTTAACCCCTTCCTCCTCTCCCTGGCCTCCTTCCTTACTGACCTAATACACATACATCAGAGTTGTATTGATCGGTCCAAACCGTAGCAAACGTTCTGCAACAGAAACCAAAAACAAGCATTTCTTATTGGACAAGTTCTGGTAGTCCTTCCCTGACTCAGTCAGTTTGATTCTGTTTGGTGCCTAATGAATACGACCCTTGCTTTATGAACCTTGCGCACATAGACTTTTCATAGGAATCTCTCATTGACATCAATGCAAATTCTATACAAACTGTGGGTGTGGGGAGATACATTTCCCTACCTTCCACTACGGGTCTAGGACCTGTTTTGTTGCACTGCTGATAGTGGCTGAGGTCAGGACTAGGCCCAAGAGAGCTGATCTGAAATCAGTTGTGAACTGAAGCCTCAGTATTTTGAATTGTCCTAATGCCCAGCATTTGTTATTAGCATGTCATTAGCACTCTATTTACTGAATTGAATCACTATGATTTCTTAGGTTTTTACCTTTATTGTAACAGGTTAGTCTCATTGACATTGAGATAAAACATCCTATCTTTTTAAGAGAGACCTGGCCAAAATAGCAGCACATAAAGTTTCATAAAAAGACCATTTTCTAATGAAAGCTTCAACGTTGTGTGTTTGTTCTGACCTTCCAGGCTACTGTCTGCTCCAGCCAGGTTACTATGTAGTGAGGGCAGGCCTGGCGCTGGGGTCAGCAGTGGGGTCAGCAGTACGGTCAGTGGCTCAGAGACTGCTGTCAGTGCTGTGTCTAGTCCTGGGAGCTCCAGGTTAGTTACCCTGTGTTGCATCCATCCTCTCTTCATCAGTATTTAGTTGTTATATCAGTTGCTCTTTCTTATATCATACGAAACCACTCCCCCCCCCCCCCCAGGTAAAGCAGCCAGGCGGTTGTTGTGGTGTCTGGGGACAGGCTGGTACCAGCTGGTGTCTCTCATGTCTCTGTTCAACGTCTTCTTCCTGACCCGGTGAGAGCCTCCGTTACTGTATCCAACTCATGTGACTTTTGCCCGTGTAGTTCTCAGAAAGATCCTTGTGTAGATGATTTTAATTGACCTACTATTGTCCTTTGTTATCGGAGGTTGGAGATTTAACTGTGGCTGTAACTTTTGGTTGATGTGATTGACAGCAGAGACATTTCAGATATCTGGGGCAAACCGTAGTAAAACAGCCAAATGTTTAGCAATGGAAAATGACAGGTTTTTGTCATTGGACAAGTTTACATTGTACCATTGTACCAGTTATCATTGTGCATGTTTGATAAATATTTGACTGTTCTTATGCAGGCTCTGTCTTACACGTTAAATCTTAATTAGATTGAATTATATTTTGGTTTTATTTAGGCATTTGTCATTTCTTCAGATGAAATGAAATAATGAAAGCAAAGGGTCAGGATAGATGGGTTCTGTCAATTATAGATGCACATGCCAGATATGATGATTGAATTATTTAGTCATGACTTTTAGATATTACGATTTTAACTAAATTATTTCTCTCATCTGAGGAAGGAAAGGTTACAGTGTCTTATCAGGTTATGTTTGACGGTGTGTGTGCGTATCTCAGGTGTGTTTTGCTCACTGCTCTGTGTGTGTGTGTGTGTGTGTGTGTCTTTCAGGTGCCTGCCCAGAATGTGGAAGCTCCTCCTCTTCCTCCTTCCCTTCCTGATATTCCTGTGTGAGTAACAGTGTGCTCACCTGACCTACTTCACACACAAACACGCTGATCTGTCAGCTGTGTAGCACCAGAGCTGTTAACCAGCCCCCCAGAGCTTGCTCCAAATCCAGCCCCAGATCGAGGTCACTCTTACTGGGCACACAGCTACAGAACCAGCCCTTCTGTGGAACAACACTTTTACACACTGTACTTTCTACACTAACAGTCTACTCAGAAAAGCACGGACTTGCATTCATAAACCCACAAGCTACTATCAAATCCCCAAATTCATGCATAAACACAAAAAAACATATACGACAGGCAGGTTGTTGCATAATGTAGTTCCTGTTGATTCATTTCCCTGTTTCTCTCTCCTCTCAGGGTTGTGGTTCTGGGGTCCGTCCAGTTTCCTCTCCTACCTTCCAGCCATAAACCTGACAGAGTGGCGCTCCAGAGTGGTGTCCCCCTTCACCCTCTCATCGTTTATCCTGACCCCTGCCCTTGTTCCCACCCCCGCCACACCACTGGAGCAGACCCCCACAGCAACCCCCGGCCCACAGGCACAGGTAAGAGAGGAGCTCGCCTGAGAAGTTTGAGGGCGTCTCTCAATTTGTGTCTGTATTGTGCAAATATGGTGCTTCGTGAATGTTGGACTAAAACAAGCTTTCTTGTTCTCTCTCTAACCTCTCACTATACTTCTGTGTCCCTCATTTATTTCTGTCTATCCCGTATCTCCCTCTACAGCCAGTCCTTCCCCCCATAGTCACCGTGGACACAGAGGGCCTGGAGCGTCTGGAGCGGGTAGAGCATGGTCTGACCCTGCTGTGGGAGCGGGTGAAGCAGGGGGACCAGAGGCAGGAGCAGCATCACGGGGACACCCTGGCCCAGTACACCCTCCTGAGGGAGCAGCTGGACAGCCAGACAGACAGAGACAACCTGGGTCCCTGGGTCTCTGGCTTGCTGGAGCACAGGATCACCCTGCTGAGAGGAGAGCTGGAGCAGCAGGAGGCCTCACACAGGGCACAGGTAGGGATGGCTGTCAGGGGAGGGGAAAGGGACTGGGGCCGGACACAAAGATGTTGATAGGACTGGGGGTTGGGAGGTGGGACTGGGGGTTGGGACTGGGGGTTGGGACTGGGGGTTGGGACTGGGGGTTGGGACTGGGGGTTGGGACTGGGGGTTGGGACTTGGGGTTGGGACTTGGGGTTGGGACTTGGGGTTGGGACTTGGGGTTGGGACTTGGGGTTGGGACTTGGTGTTAGGACTTGGGGTTGGGACTTGGGGTTGGGGGTTGGGACTTGGTTTAGGAATGGGGTTGGGACTTGGGGTTGGGACTTGGGGTAGGGTCTTGGGGTTGGGTCTTGGGGGTTGGGTCTTGGGGGTTGGGTCTTAGGGGTTGGGAATGGGGGTTGGGTCCTTGGGGTTGGGAATGGGGGTTGGGAATGGGTGTTGGGACTTGGTTGGGACTTGGTTGGGACTTGAGGTTGGGACTTGGTGTTGGGAATGGGGGTTGGGACTTGAGGTTGGGGTTTGGTGGCAGGAATGAGGTTTGGGTTTGGTGGCAGGAATGAGGTTGGGGCTTGGTGGCAGGAATGAGGTTGGGGTTTGGTGGCAGGAATGGGGTTGGGGTTTGGTGGCAGGAATGGGGTTGGGGCTTGGTGGCAGGAATGGGGTTGGGGCTTGGTGGCAGGAATGGGGTTGGGGCTTGGTGGCAGGAATGGGGTTGGGGTTTGGTGGTAGGAATGGGGTTGGGGTTTGGTGGCAGGAATGGGGTTGGGGTTTGGTGACAGGAATGGGGTTGGGGTTTGGTGGCAGGAATGGGGTTGGGGTTTGGTGGCAGGAATGGGGTTGGGGCTTGGTGGCAGGAATGGGGTTGGGGCTTGGTGGCAGGAATGGGGTTGGGGCTTGGTGGCAGGAATGGGGTTGGGGCTTGGTGGCAGGAATGGGGTTGGGGCTTGGTTGCAGGAATGGGGTTGGAGCTTGGTTGCAGGAATGGGGTTGGAGCTTGGTTGCAGGGCTGATCAGAGGGTTGAGCTTCAACACTTTAATTGATAACTGTACAGATTTGTGCTTTTTATGTAGGGTCAGATTTCAGTCCGTTTTGCTTCGTAAGCATTCCATACTGACCCCCTATTCCTTATTACCGAGTTCCTTACTCTTTACTTCTGGGTGACCTTTTCTCCTCTCTCCCTCTCTCCTGTGCAGACTGAAGAGCAGAGGGTTCAGCAGGAGCAGAGTCAGGAGACACGGCTAGCTGAGCTGGAGGGGCTGCTGCAGGTCCTCGCTACTAAAACTGAGGTAATGTCTATTACTGAGAAATACACACAATACCCCATTACCTACATATCCCAATACATACAGGAACATACAGGTCCTGGCAGTTGAGACTGAGGAAATGGTCTATGGGAAATGCACACCAGACTATGAATTAAACTCTGTGAAATCAAATGCATCCATCCAGAAGCATACGTTACCTCCACAGCTCATCTGAACACACACCACTAGATCTTAGCAGGCTAACAGCTAAGCTTGAGGTGCAGTCTCACAAGCTTATTACTGATTGACACATACAAGACCCACGCATCACATTACCCACCCATAGGAACACAAACAGGAACATACCGGTTCTGGCACCAGTCCGTACATACATCATCTCAGGTAGTTCATTTGAATACATACAGTATGACACACACTCATACAAGTCTAGTCATCTGGTCAGCATGTCCCTGTCCTTTTAGGTTAATTGTGATGACATATAATGCCCGTGCTGAAAGTGTTCATGTCAACACATGCTGTATTGAAGCTTATTGGCCATTCATTTATATTACAGTACTGTACATTTTCATTTATATTACAGTACTGTACATTTTAATTTATATTACAGTACTGTACATTTTAATTTATATTACAGTACTGTACATTTTAATTTATATTACAGTACTGTACATTTTCATTTATGTTACAGTACTGTACATTTTAATTTATATTACAGTACTGTACATTTTCATTTATATTACAGTACTGTACATTTTAATTTATATTACAGTACTGTACATTTTCATTTATATTACAGTACTGTACATTTTCATTTATATTACAGTACTGTACATTTTCATTTGTGTTACAGTACTGTACATTTTCATTTATGTTACAGTACTGTACATTTTCATTTGTGTTACAGTACTGTACATTTTCATTTTTGTTACAGTACTGTACATTTTCATTTTTGTTACAGTACTGTACATTTTCATTTTTGTTACAGTACTGTACATTTTCATTTATATTACAGTACTGTACATTTTCATTTATATTACAGTACTGTACATTTTCATTTATATTATAGTACTGTACATTTGAATTTATATTACAGTACTGTACTGTATTTTAATGAGGTTGTATTTCAGGCGGTGCAACAGAAACAGGAACAGCGGAAGGAGGAGACAGAGGAGACAGCCACACCAGCCCCTGCCTCTGTCCGTGTCAGGTAGGTTCACGGGCGGTGGCTTAACGTCCATAGATGATATAGTGCAGAACTTCTCTACGGTTTCCACCTGCACTCCATTTCATGGGGAAAGAAACTCTTGCACACTGATTCTCTTCATTTTCCCCACAATGTTTTAATGTCTTATAACTGAAACATTGGTCTAAGTGGTCCATTATTAAATCAAACAATAGAGCCAGTGTATTGGAGTTCGTTTTTTTTTACAGCATGCAAACATTTAATTTTTTAAAGTGTGGAGCCAAGTCCAGGGTTGCAAAATTTGTGGCAATTTCTCAAAACTTGTTTACCAGAAATGTTGGTTAGAAGCTTGCTGGAATCAGGAGGTAATAAGCCAGACATCAGGGAATCTTCCAAACTGGATATCTGGAAAATGGGGGATTTTGGATAAATGTTTCAAACCTAAGCAATTGTAACAGAGACACTTCTCTCTCTTTCCCCCTTTATCTCTCTGGCTTTCTCTTTTCTCCGCCTCAGTGTGGGTGTGGACCCGGAGGCCCCTGCTGCTTTGCTGGCGGAGGTGCAGAGGCTGGAGGGGGAGCTGAGTCGGATCAGGGGCGACCTGCAGGGGGTGATGGGATGTCAGGGGAAATGTGAGCAGCTGAACACAATCCAGGAAACAGTGAGTATGAGAGACAACTGTCTGTTTACTGCTTTTAGTGTTTACTGTACCTTGTGCTGATATAGCTCAGTCTTTATTATAGTATGAGAGACAACTGTCTGTTTACTGCTTTTAGTGTTTACTGTACCTTGTGCTGATATAGCTCAGTCTTTATTATAGTATGGGAGACAACTGTCTGTTTACTGCTTTTAGTGTTTACTGTACCTTGTGCTGATATAGCTCAGTCTTTATTATAGTATGGGAGACAACTGTCTGTTTACTGCTTTTAGTGTTTACTGTACCTTGTGCTGATATAGCTCAGTCTTTATTATAGTATGGGAGACAACTGTCTGTTTACTGCTTTTAGTGTTTACTGTACCTTGTGCTGATATAGCTCAGTCTTTATTATAGTATGGGAGACAACTGTCTGTTTACTGCTTTTAGTGTTTACTGTACCTTGCGCTGATATAGCTCAGTCTTTATTATAGTATGAGAGACAACTGTCTGTTTACTGCTTTTAGTGTTTACTGTACCTTGTGCTGATATAGCTCAGTCTTTATTATAGTATGGGAGACAACTGTCTGTTTACTGCTTTTAGTGTTTACTGTACCTTGTGCTGATATAGCTCAGTCTTTATTATAGTATGGGAGACAACTGTCTGTTTACTGTACCTTGCGCTGATATAGCTCAGTCTTTATTATAGTATGGGAGACAACTGTCTGTTTACTGCTTTTAGTGTTTACTGTACCTTGTGCTGATATAGCTCAGTCTTTATTATAGTAGTTGTACATTACCTTTGTAATATAATGGCATTCTTCCAAATGACAGCCTGTACTGTGCTGTTACTGAATGGAACTTCTACATGATGTACATATGTATTCTGCAGTTACAGCCCCTCACACATGATGTGTCTCACCTCTCCCTCTCTCTCACCTCTCCCTCCCAGGTGTCCGCCCAGGTGAGGCGGGAGCTGCAGGCCCTGTTCTACGGCTCTGACGACCAGACCCACCAGGGAGAACCAGACATCCCCGAGGGACTCCTCCAGTGGCTGTCGTCGCGCTACGTGAGCGGGGCCGACCTGCAGACCCTCCTGACCAACCTGGAGCTCAGCATCCTGAGGAACGTGTCGCTGCAGCTGGAGCAGAGCAGGGCCGAGGCCCGGACGGAGGCTGAGGCCAGGGCTGCAGTCATCATCACGCAGACCCAGGCTATTACACAGAGTGTCCAACACACCGCCGTGGGCGAGGGACTGTCTGAGGAGGTAGACTACACACTCCACTATAGGGACTCTTTGTTGTCGTTAACCCAGTGCTACTCACTGTCATCAGAGGAACGGCTTCATTATCATGATTTATTTCATGATGGACCGGTGTCCTGGACCCAGATTCTCCATAGAGCATGCTTTTGACTTCACGGCCCGCATCCACAAAGTTTCTCAGGGTAGGAGTGCTGATCTAGGATCTGACCATATAACCTTATCTGTTATGATCTAAAAGGCTAAACTGATCTTGGATCATTCAGCACTACTACTCTGAGATGCTTTGTGAACAGTGGATCAGGAGTAGGTTTAATTTGGGTCTTGGAAACCACCTTCCTATATGATGTACTTTCACTATATGATGACTGTTACTTTAAGGGGTCATGATTGTCAGTGAGACTAGGAGTCACTGTGTGTGGAGGTGCATGGCAGAGTCTCTGCAAAAGGTATCCAACCATACACACATCCTAACCCCCCGTCCCTGCCTCTGCCTCTCTCTCCCCTAGCAAGTGCAGCTGATCGTCCAGAATGCCCTGAAACTCTACTCCCAGGATAGGACGGGCCTAGTGGACTACGCCCTGGAGTCTGGAGGTAAAGAGAGACCTCTCACTCAGTTTACATGAACAGAACCACTCTGTGGCTTAGAGCCAGCCTGTTGACATGTCCATGAACAGAACCACCCTGTGGGTTAGAGCCAGCCTGTTGACATGTCCATGAACAGAACCACCCTGTGGCTTAGAGCCATCCTGTTGACATGTCCATGAACAGAACCACTCTGTGGCTTAGAGCCAGCCTGTTGACATGTCCATGAACAGAACCACCCTGTGGGTTAGAGCCAGCCTGTTGACATGTCCATGAACAGAACCACTCTGTGGGTTAGAGCCAGCCTGTTGACATGTCCATGAACAGAACCATCCTGTGGGTTAGAGCCAGCCTGTTGACATGTCCATGAACAGAACCACTCTGTGGGTTAGAGCCAGCCTGTTGACATGTCCATGAACAGAACCACTCTGTGGGTTAGAGCCAGCCTGTTGACATGTCCATGAACAGAACCACTCTGTGGGTTAGAGCCAACCTGTTGACATGTCCATGAACAGAACCACTCTGTGGGTTAGAGCCAGCCTGTTGACATGTCCATGAACAGAACCACTCTGTGGGTTAGAGCCAGCCTGTTGACATGTCCATGAACAGAACCATCCTGTGGTTCAGAACCATCCTGTGGGTTACAGCCAGCCTGTTGACATGTCCATGAACAGAACCATCCTGTGGTTCAGAACCATCCTGTGGATTAGAGCCAGCCTGTTGACATGTCCATGAACAGAACCATCCTGTGGTTCAGAACCATCCTGTGGATTAGAGCCAGCCTGTTGACATGTCCATGAACAGAACCATCCTGTGGTTCAGAACCATCCTGTGGATTAGAGCCAGCCTGTTGACATGTCCATGAACAGAACCATCCTGTGGTTCAGAACCATCCTGTGGATTAGAGCCAGCCTGTTGACATGTCCATGAACAGAACCATCCTGTGGTTCAGAACCATCCTGTGGATTAGAGCCAGCCTGTTGACTTGTCCATGAACAGAACCATCCTGTGGTTCAGAACCACTCTATGGGTTAGAGCCAGCTTGTTGACTTGTCCATGAACAGAACCATCCTGTGGTTCAGAACCATCCTGTGGATTAGAGCCAGCCTGTTGACATGTCCATGAACAGAACCATCCTGTGGTTCAGAACCATCCTGTGGATTAGAGCCAGCCTGTTGACATGTCCATGAACAGAACCATCCTGTGGTTCAGAACCATCCTGTGGATTAGAGCCAGCCTGTTGACATGTCCATGAACAGAACCATCCTGTGGTTCAGAACCATCCTGTGGATTAGAGCCAGCCTGTTGACATGTCCATGAACAGAACCATCCTGTGGTTCAGAACCATCCTGTGGATTAGAGCCAGCCTGTTGACATGTCCATGAACAGAACCATCCTGTGGTTCAGAACCATCCTGTGGGTTACAGCCAGCTCCATGATGGGGGTTTATAATGGAAGGATTATCCTAGCCTAGTGTTACATAACTATAAAGCAGCCAGCACTGAGGAGTTTGTCCCAAATGGCACCCTATTCCCTATATAGTGCTCTACTATGAAGGGAATAGGGTGCCTATGGTGTCCTACTTTTGACCAGGACAAAAGTAGTGCACTATAAAGGGAATAGGGTGCCAGGTCAAAAGTAGTGTACTAAGGGAATAGTGTGCCATTTCAGTATGAATGGTACTGGTATAACAGTAGTGAAGAGGGTAGTAGGGCATTAGAGACCAAAGCTCAGGTAGTCTGGCTCCGTGGACAATAAGCCTGTTTGTCATACTAATAATGGCCTGTGTGGATTGGACAGGCACAGAGGGCTCCATTAGAGACATCAGATTAGTGGCCAGATGAACTGAGTGGTCTGACGTTTGTCTTGTGTGGATTCTATTTTGATGTGTGTGTTAGTATGGAATCATGTTATTGTATGTTGTGTGTTTCATTGCATTATCCCTGTGTATGGTCAGATGGCTTTTCTATACAGTTTCCTCACCACAGAGTTGTGGTTCAGGCATTAGGATTTCTGACTCGTATACATTTTGACCTAAGATTGAATAAGAATGTCTTTCTTGCTCCCATTCTTTCATTGATTGATTGGTTGATTAAATAAAGATCCACTTATTCCCAGCAGATAACACTCATAAACCTTAAGACATGTATTTCCAATGTGGTCTTCCGGGGTAGAAATAGAAAGGAATCTATTGTGGTTGAACTGTGGTAATGATGTAACATGGTCATGTGTCTGTGCGGTCAGGCGGTAGCATCCTAAGCACGCGCTGCTCGGAGACGTACGAGACAAAGACGGCCCTCATGAGTCTGTTCAGCGTGCCCCTCTGGTACTTCTCCCAGTCGCCCCGCGTCGCCATCCAGGTGAGCTCTCCAATTCAAACCTTCAGAAGCTTTATTGTTCCAGGTCACAAACACAGTGTACAAATAAAAACACATTCCAACAATAGCTGCAATCCAGGAATAGCTGCTGAGCTGCTTAGAAGACACTGATTCAATAGTTATTCCAGAAAGAAGCTGTCGTTTTCAACACCACCAGGGGTCGTTGTTTCCTCTTTATCTGTGTTTTTATTTGTAGATAATGGTAAATGTTTAAAGTCATTAGTCTTGTAAATTTGAACAGGACAGGGATTATCTTGTGGAGACGTTTATCAGTGACTCTAACATGTCTTACCATCTCTTCCTCCCTCCGCCCATCGCCCTTTCCCCTTCCCTCAGCCTGATGTTTATCCAGGGAACTGCTGGGCGTTTAAAGGTTCTCATGGTTACCTGGTCATCCGGTTGTCCCTGAGGATCCTCCCCACAGCCTTCTGTCTGGAGCACATCCCCAAGGCCCTGTCCCCTACCGGCAACATCGCCAGTGCCCCGCGCAACTTCACTGTCTATGTAAGACACACACACACACACACACGCGCGTACTGGCAATATCAGCAACTACACTGTCTACTTAAGACACACGAACACATGTACTGGCAAAATCAGCAACTACACTGTCTATGTAAGACACACACGCACACGTACTGACAATATCAGCAACTACATGGAGTGCCTTCTGTTGGTCATGGGCTATCTATGGTCTCAGTCTCCTGCCTGACGTCACTGACTGGTTTCTGTGTGTTTTCAGGGTCTGGATGATGAGTATCAGGAGGAGGGAAAGCTGTTGGGTCAATACACCTACCAGGAGGACGGAGACTCAATGCAGAACTTCCCTGTCATGGTAAACACAAGAAATGACATCAATTTATACACACTCCTGTGCATACGCCAACAAACACACACAAAACACCTCTCACCATCTTGCATACTATATACCTCTCTCTGGCTCTTTTTTTACTTTGTCAAAAATCATCTTTTTTAAAAATCTGATACTTTGAGATTCAATACTTATCACTCCTCACTATGTCCCTTCCATCCAGGAGAAGAACGAAAGGGCCTTCCAGATCATCGAGGTGCGTGTGCTGACCAACTGGGGTCACCCCGAGTACACCTGCCTCTACCGCTTCAGAGTCCACGGAGAACCACGCATCCAGTGAGGGAGGATGGCGGCCATTTGAACTGCCAGTCAGGATGATATGCATTTCTCTGATATCTGTATATAATACTGGACATATTTTTCTAAATGGAGGGGGCCGGGAAAACCGAGACTGATATAAACGAGTGACTTCAGAAGTATGGGGATGGGTGTTTGATTTATGCTAGAATGTGTCCAAGGGGGTTTTTGTTTTAGTACTGAAATGGTAAAAGAATGAAAGAATGGACTGTAATGAAATGTCAGGGAATGTGAAAGAGAAGAGAAGCGTGAAGGTAGGAGAAGCTCGGTCCCAGTCCCTCCTCCTTAAACCTGCTCTTGCACTGAATTAGCCCTCCAGGTCAGAACCCTTTGGTTTTTGGAGGAGCGTTTTCCTCTGCCGCTCTCACTCAACCACAGGAGCCTGTGACCTCGAGATGAAACGGACTACACACATCTTTTTATTTCCTTACACATCCTGTCTGATTTGGTTGGTGTTTTAATCAGGTTTTATTTTGGATTTTTCTTTGAAAACCCCTTGTGGATTCTGATGGAATTTCAGGGTCAAAGCCACAGAACTGGGCCTAAATGACGTTTTATATAGGCCTCACACACACTGGGCCTACATGACACTGTATAGGCCTCTCTTCTCTTGATACAAAGCTACTTCTCTCTGCTGCTGTTGGTTGGTCAGTCTGCAGGGCCAGCTAACATGGTCAGTGGACACTCGCAAGACACAGACAGGACTACTACCGTTCTTTGGACTCTACAACACTCCTGTTCGTCATGACTTTATGCATCCACACAGCCGTCAAAACTAAGCTCTATCTCTCCTATAGAAAATGTTACACACATGGACAGACTTTTAATGAGTTGATACATGTGTATCTCAAGTTAAGATTTGGTCTTGAAGCTCTGTGGAGTCCAGACTGGAGTGTTAATGAGAGTGAGACTGACAGCCAATGGTTTGGCTTCTTCTAGTGCAGCGAGCCAATGGTTTGGCTGCTCCTTGCACAGTCATTATAACATCCTCTACTAGAGCTTCTACTCCGGAAAAGGGGATCCTTGGGATGTCCCAACTCTGACATCACCCCATTTGAAGTTGAGGTTAGGGTTAGGGTTAGGATAGAGGTTAGAGTTTAGGGTAGGGCCATCCCAAGGATCCCGGATAGCGCATAATCCCTTCTACTCCCTGCAGGAATGTAATCTGTATATTTCATTGTTAATAGTTGGTCCTTTTTTAAGAATGAGATTTTATCAGTGTTGCTTTATGAAAAAAGGGTACACCTTGTCAATATTTCTATTATTTGTATTACCCATTGTAAGTGTAATTATGTTTGACTTTTACCATTTGTAGTTGAGAATAATGACAAATGATGCCTGTAAATGAAATGTGTGTTGCACAAGTCCTCACAATTTGTGGAAAAAACTAGATGGGGTAGCTATAAATTAGTTTTGTGTGGACCAGAAAGTCTAAATGTACAAAAAATTATTTCATGATCCTATTTATTTTTAAGATAATTAGTTACTGCAAGATAGGACTGCAATGTATTTTTATCAAAAAGCTTTTCAGTGCATTTTGGAAACATCTTGGGACAGTACAGATTTGTTTTTCATTTGTTTTTAAATGTTTTTTCGTTTATTTTGTCGCTGCTCTCATCCTGAGGTAGCTAAACCGCATTTAGAATATATTCCTAAAGAATTACATTTGGAGAGCTTTTGGTGCATGTGATATTTTACCTAATAAAGACTATTGGTTTTTTATTTAAATGCTGCTTTGGGGTCACATCTGGGGGGGATTGTGGTTTTGGAATGGCAGCAGGGAGAGGATGAGCGCAAATGTACCATTAGATTACAGGTGTCAAACTCATCCCATGGAGGGCTGACTGTCTGCAGGTTTTCGCTCCTCCCTTGTACTTGATTGATGAGTTAAGCTTACTAATTACTAAATAACTGCCCTCCCCTGGTTGTCTAGGGCTTAATTGAAAGGAATAAACTAAAACCTGCAGACAATAGGCCCTCCATGGAATGAGTTTGACACCCCTGCATTAGATGGGGAATGCTCTTAGAATAAGAGCTCACTATAGGGCAGGGGTACTTAACTCACCCTATGAGGTCCAGAGCCTGCTGGTTTTCTGTTCTACCTTATCATTAATTGCACACACCCAGTGACCCAGGTCTAAATCAGTCCCTGATGGGATAAAAACGCAGAGGAAGTGGCTTTGAAGTCCAGAGTTAAGTTTGAGGGCTTTTCTTCAAATCACAATTGTTGGGTGTATTATAAGCTTATAATACACCACATTAATCGTAAATCAAACTGTCTTTGATATAACCAAGTTATTATAAGCTTCATTGGTCAAAATACAGAGTAGTAGATCATATGTAGGAATGAAGGAGTTTTATTAATGCCACGGGCATGTCCCAATTCAATCTGTTTAGCGTTGGACTCTACTGCAAGTAGGGTAGGGCCATCCCAAGGATCCTACTGCAAGTAGAGTCCCGATTCCGTTTTGGAATCGGGCTGCCTCCCGGGCATGAGCCAGGTGCCCCGCTATGGTCGACGGCAAAATCGGCTCATAACAAAAGTAATGTAACTAAGCACGTGGACTGATGAGTAGGATTTTGTTTTCACAAGCTTTCACAACATTGATTGCTTTTGATTTAAAAAATGCTTTATCTGCCTTCTCAATGAAAACTAGTTCAATTCAAACATGTATTTCATGAAAAATACAATTTTATGGACGATGCACCGTGCTGCCTTGTTGACAACATGACTGAGCGGCTCAGATTACTGTTTTATTTGAGATGGCGCGCCTCCCTCCCCGCTTTCGCCCGATTATGATTCAACCTGAGCCAGCGTAATAAAACTCCCTCTTTGGTTCGGTCTTTATGAGTTAGCTGGAGCTGCTGCCCTCCAGTGGCTGACGTGGGATATTTGTTTTTAGGAAAAGCCCCTGCGTGTTTGCCATTGGTTTCTTTTAAAGACTTGTTGTGCCGTTATACGTATTTTCTAATGGTGTTTAAAATTACTTTTTTTGGGGCTAAGAGAAATGTGTTAATCAAAAATATTATTCGTATTTATTTTTAAGTACGAAGATACGTTTTTCCATGACAACCAGCGACGCGTTCTTAGCAACTGCTTCAGAATGGCAAAAATTATTGGTGCTAAGAAATCATTGTGGCAACAAGTCTGTGAAGGTAAGGTATGCTTCGCTTGTAAATACCGGTATGCATGTTGTCGACTAAAATATAAATAAAAATGGCGTTTTCATTGTTGTGTGCAACCAGAATATGAGTCGGAGCAGCCCAGTCCACCCAGCGCTGCTTGGACAGACAGTGGTTCAGTGAGCACTCATGTCTCCCAGTACAGCGCCAGCAAGCACTCTCCTGTCTTCTATGGTCTCATGGCAGCTAAGGTAAGGCAGCCAACAATAATTGCACTTCAGTAAATAAATTCAAATTCAACAATTCATTTGTAAAAATAAAACGATATGTTTGTCTACATGGTGCTGTATGGCTTTCTAGGTTGCTGTGGATGATGATCCTGTGAAGCATGTTGACCCTCTTCTGAGCCACCCTGCCCTTGCTGGATACTCTGTCTTGGACAAACCTCCATCCTCCTGTCACAGACAGCCTCTGACCACACACCCTGCATCCACTCCCCAGCTTCATCAACGTGAGTTTCAAACCACTTAAAACTGTAGCTTCTTTGTATGTGCTAAACATAGTATTGCCTCTGCCAAGAGGTCTTGACGTTTATGGCACAGGAAGTAGACTAGTGTCCTGTAGCCTCAGTGTTTCTGGTGCAAGACCCGATACTGCTTTCCCCCCTCAATCGCTATACATAATCTATGCTTTTATCAGGAACAATACTTTCCTGTTTAATTAGCTCTCTAAGCACAGTAGAGGATAATAATGTTTCAAGTCTGTCTTGATTTTACTCCCCAATAATAGTACCAAAACAATGTTTTAGGCTACAGTTGGAGTGAAATTTCCCTTTGCATGGCAGAAAGGCCACTCTTACCCCACTTGTGTTGATCCATTCCCATGTCTGCCCCAGGCCCAATCACCCAGTTCCTGGAGGGGTCCGTGTTCCCAGTGCTACTGCCTGGACTGGAGGCCATGCTGAGAGAGGCCCAGAGACAACACTGCCTGGAGGTACTGGCACTAGGCCTATATCACACGATAACACTAACATGGTATAATGGCAATTTACTAGATATCAATGTGGCCCTGCAGAACACTACAGACCACCAAACTAGAATACATTACAGTATTTTAATAGTTTGCTTCTCCTGACTGTACTACATAAACGACTTTGAATTATAGAGTGACAGGATGTATGATCACCTCTTCTGAAATATTGTCTCTAACATGAATCCCGACACCCAAAACTAGTACTAGGACTTATTTAATACGACTTCAAGCACTGATTATACTATGATAATGATGATTATACTGTAGCCTACTTCTGTAGAGCTCTGCAGATTATTACAGTACAGTAACACTGTCATCCTTTTACCTGTTTAAGAGGAAAAGAACAGCATTCAACGCTTGTGACTTCCTAACTGAGTGGCTGTACAAGTAAGACTGCCTGCATGCCCCCTTTGCTCTCTTCCATTCTCAGTTGATTTAGTAAAAATCTTTGACAATGTCTCTGAACTTTCTGCCACCTCTTTATCTTCTGAGTGCTAAGCCATTGCTTTTACCATAAAAAAAAAAAGTCTGTCTCTAAAAATGGATTGGTGTTACGCAACTATGACTGTAGTTTGTCTTTGTGTGAAACTAAGCTTAATATTCTGTCTGCTACGGTCTGTTCCAAAGCCTTTTCTTCTCTCTCACTGCAGTCGGAACCCCCGCCGGCAGGGACAGGCCCCTGTGGACTTCCATGAGATCCCATTTGTCAAGGACTGGCTCAGGATACAGTGAGATGCAGGAGACTTAATAAAGTGTATACGCAAACATAACACAGAGCAAGAAAGTAATCTCAGAAATCACATGGAATATGTATGCATGTACACACACACACACACACACACACACACACACAGTGACACAAACTTGCACCTTAGGCTGATGCTGCCCTTATGAACAGAGGTGACTCACACGCTGCCCTCTCCTCTCTCCATCCCCTCCTCTCTTCTCCCTCCCTCTCCCAGTCCCAGGCCTCCCATCCCTCTCTCCCTACTGCTGTCAGACCAGCATGCTGCTGTTCTCATCCAGTCCTTCTGGCGGGGCTATACTGTGAGTGTCGTTGACAGTAAATTAAAGGTCACTGTTATTTTAGATGATAAATATTCTTGTACCATTTTAAAGGGTGTCATTGCACGGTGTGTAAAGGGTTAAATGCTCCACTGTCCCCTATTTTTGCTGTGTGTTTGTTAGTGTGTAAGCGTGCATGCTTATGTGTTTTTTTATTTATTTTTATTAATTTATTTAACCTTTATTTAACCAGGTAGTGTTACGGGTGGGTGTTGCCATCGTGACCAGTGAACTGAGATAAGGCGGAGCTTTACCTAGCATGGACTTGTAGCTGACCTGGAGCCAGTTGGTCTGGCGACAAATATGTAGCGAGGGCCAGCCGACTAGAGCATACAGGTCGCAGTGATGGGTGGTATAAGGTGCTTTTGTAACAAAACGGATGGCACTGTGATAAACTGCATCCAGTTTGCTGAGTAGAGTATTGGAAGCTATTTTGTAGATGACA
Organism: Oncorhynchus mykiss; assembly: GCF_057628025.1. NCBI lineage: Eukaryota > Metazoa > Chordata > Actinopteri > Salmoniformes > Salmonidae > Oncorhynchus > Oncorhynchus mykiss. The sequence goes on along the minus strand of NC_143033.1, from coordinate 93,701,197 downwards.
TCGCCGAAGTCGAGGATCGGTAGGATAGTCAGTTTTACTAGGGTAAGTTTGGCGGCGTGAGTGAAGTAGGCTTTGTTGCGGAATAGAAAGCCGACTCTAGATTTGATTTTAGATTGGAGATGTTTGATATGAGTCTGGAAGGAGAGTTTACAGTCTAGCCAGACACCTAGGTACTTATAGATGTCCACATATTCTAGGTCGGAATCATCCAGGGTGGTGATGCTAGTAGGGCGTGCGGGTGCAGGCAGCGAACGGTTGAAAAGCATACATTTGGTTTTACTAGCGTTTAAGAGCAGTTGGAGGCCACGGAAGGAGTGTTGTATGTTATTTTACGTGCATGCATGTGTGTGTATTATTGTGTTCAGGCGTGTGCATTTTCAGGAGCTGGCCAGTGACCCCATATGAAACAAATATATTGTGTAATCCCATTATTTTCTGGCTACAGCGTGATTATGTCATCAGTGATGCACTGCCTAATTCCTTCCTGTGTGGGTGTTCTTGAGTGCTCTGTTCTGGATAAATATAGACACTAATTGCTGTAAGTCGCTCTGGTTAAGAGCGTCTCATAAATGACAAAAAAATGTAAAGTCACACACACCCATAGACGCACTTCTAATCAGACAAGTCTCTGTCTCGTCTATCTACTAGACACTTGTTGTCTGTTTATGATGTAACCACAAATGAGCCCTTTTTTACACACAAACACCAAAACAAAACTCATCCCTGCGACTCTGTGACAGCGTAGAAAAATCCAGCCAAAAATCTCCTCATTGTCAGTGTAAATGATTAAGGATCGACGATGCCAGCTGTGGTTTAGATCTGTCATGTCCAAACAGGCTCTGCTCGAGTGGGCTTGAAGAAGCACTGGGGTGGGCAGAGTAGAGCATGCAGAATGTGTCCACGTGTCCCTGTGTCCTGTTCTGCCAGTGTGGCCAGAGGTAGGCAGTATTGGATCTCTTGTGTTATCTCGCACTGTAATTGGTTGTAATTCCTCTCCTCAACAGGAGGTGGCGGTAGTGAGCCTGTCCTCATTGACTCCCTGTGTTTATCCTGCTCTAACTGAGGTGAGGTTCAATAGGGCTAGGGATAGAACAGCAGACTCTCCCCACTAGAAGTTTAGGGAGGGAGTGGAGAGAGACGGCTTGGAAGGTTTTTTCAGGGATGATTAGAGAGGAAGTGAAGGAGAGGAACACTGTTAGTGCTGTTTTATGGGCTTGGGCCAGCCCAGAACTGGGTCCGAGGGGCCAGCCCAGAACTGGGTTCGAGGGGCCAGCCCAGAACTGGGTCCGAGGGGCCAGCCCAGAACTGGGTCCGAGGGGCTGGCTGTTTGATGTACAGCCATGTTTGTGTCTGTGGATAATGGGGATCTGGGACTAGATCTTAACTAGGGCGTGCGTAGTGGTTAACCCTCCCAACTCACATACAGGGCCTTCGGAAAGTATTTAAACCCCTTGACTTTTTCCACATTTAGTTACGTAAACAGCCTTTTTCTAAAATCTACACACAAAGCGAAAACAGGTTTTTAGTAAACATAAATACCTTATTTATATAGGTATTCAGACTCTTTGCTATGAGACTCGAAATATTCCATTGATCATCCTTGAGATGTTTCTACAACTTGATTGGAGTCCACTTGTAGTAAATTAAATTGATTGTACATAATTTGGAAAGACACACACCTGTCTATATAAGGTCCCACAGTTGACAGTGCATGCCAGAGCAAAAACCAAGCCATGAGGTTGAAGGAATTGTCCGTAGAGCTTCGAGACAGGATTGTGTCAAGGCAGCATTGAAGGTCCCCAAGAACACAGTGGCCTCCATCATTCTTAAATGGAAGAAGTTTGAAACCCCCAAGACTCTTCCTAGAGCTGGTCACCCGGCCAAACTGAGCAATCGGGGGAGAAGGGCCTTGGTCAAGGAGGTGACCAATAACTTGATGGTCAATGACAGAGCTCTAGAGTTCCTCTGTGGAGATGGGAGAACCTTCCAGAAAGACAACCATTTCTGCAGGACTCCACCAATCAGGCCTTTATGCTAGAGTGGCCAGATGGAAGCCACTCCTCAGTAAAAGGCACATGACAGCCAGCTTGGAGTTTGTCAAAAGGCACCTAAAGACTCTCAGACCATGAGAAACAAGATTCTCTGGTCTGATGAAACCAAGATTGAACTCTTTGGCCTTAATGCCAAGCAGCATCACATATATATTGGATATATACAGGTATATACAGTGCCATCATGCTTCAGAGGAGTGTGTGTGTGTGTGTGCGTGCGTGCGTGCGTGGGTGGGTGGGTGGCTCAGCGGGGTGGAAACAGTGTATGTGAAGCTTTTCAGCAGACGTCAATACTATTTTCCTCTTGTTCTCACCTCTAGCCCTTTATCCATCATACTCATTCTAATCCTTCCTCTCTCATTCAGTCTCCCTTACACCATACTCTCCTGTCCCCCCCTTCCTCTAACTATCTCTCTCTTCCTCTCTCATTCAATCCCCCTTACATCATACTCTCCTGTTCCCCCTTCCTCTGACTATCTCTCTCTTCATCTCTCATTCAATCCCCCTTACACCATACTTTCCTGTTCCTCCCCCCTTCCTCTGACTATCTCTCTCTTCTTTTTTCATTCAATCCACCTTACACCATACTCTCCTGTTCCTCCCCCCCTTCCTCCGACTATCTCTCTCTTCCTCTCTCATTCAATCCCCCTTACACCATTCTCTCCTGTTCCTCCCTCCTTTCCTCTGACTATCTCTCTCATTCAATCCCCCTTACACCATACTCTCCTGTTCCCCCCTTCCTCTGACTTTCTCTCTCATTCAGTCCCCCTTACACCATACTCTCCTGTTCCTCCCTCCCTTCCTCCGACTATCTCTCTCTTCCTCTCTCATTCAATCCCCCTTACACCATTCTCTCCTGTTCCTCCCTCCTTTCCTCTGACTATCTCTCTCATTCAATCCCCCTTACACCATACTCTCCTGTTCCCCCCTTCCTCTGACTTTCTCTCTCATTCAATCCCCCTTACACCATACTCTCCTGTTCATCCGCTTCCTCTGACTATCTCTCTCTTCCTCTCTCATTCAATCCCCCTTACACCATTCTCTCCTGTTCCTCCCTCCTTTCCTCTGACTATCTCTCTCATTCAATCCCCCTTACACCATACTCTCCTGTTCCCCCCTTCCTCTGACTTTCTCTCTCATTCAGTCCCCCTTACACCATACTCTCCTGTTCCTCCCTCCCTTCCTCTGACTATCTCTCTCATTCAATCCCCCTTACACCATACTCTCCTGTTCCTCCCCTTCCTCCGACTATCTCTCTCTTCCTCTCTCATTCAGTCCCCCTTACACCATACTCTCCTGTTCCTCCCCTTCCTCCGACTATCTCTCTCTTCCTCTCTCATTCAATCCACCTTACACCATACTCTCCTGTTCCTCACTCCCTTCCTCTGACTATCTCTCTCTTCCTCTCTCATTCAATCCACCTTACACCATACTCTCCTGTTCCCCCCTTCCTCTGACTTTCTCTCTCATTCAGTCCCCCTTACACCATACTCTCCTGTTCCTCCCTCCCTTCCTCCGACTATCTCTCTCTTCCTCTCTCATTCAATCCCCCTTACACCATTCTCTCCTGTTCCTCCCTCCTTTCCTCTGACTATCTCTCTCATTCAATCCCCCTTACACCATACTCTCCTGTTCCCCCCTTCCTCTGACTTTCTCTCTCATTCAGTCCCCCTTACACCATACTCTCCTGTTCCTCCCTCCCTTCCTCTGACTATCTCTCTCATTCAATCCCCCTTACACCATACTCTCCTGTTCCTCCCCTTCCTCCGACTATCTCTCTCTTCCTCTCTCATTCAGTCCCCCTTACACCATACTCTCCTGTTCCTCCCCTTCCTCCGACTATCTCTCTCTTCCTCTCTCATTCAATCCACCTTACACCATACTCTCCTGTTCCTCACTCCCTTCCTCTGACTATCTCTCTCTTCCTCTCTCATTCAATCCACCTTACACCATACTCTCCTGTTCCTCACTCCCTTCCTCTGACTATCTCTCTCTTCCTCTCTCATTCAATCCACCTTACACCATACTCTCCTGTTCCTCACTCCCTTCCTCTGACTATCTCTCTCTTCCTCTCTCATTCAATCCCCCTTACACCATACTCTCCTGTTGCTCCCCATCCTTCCTCCGTCTATATCTCTCTTTCTCTGCCTCACCCCTTTCTCTTACTATCTCTCTCTTTCTCTCTCACTCACTTGCCTGAGTTATGTAACCTGCTTGACGCAGCGTTGACTGCAGAGGAGGGGTGTGCGGGTGCGTGTGTACGTGCATTTGTGTGTACCCCTCCCTCCCTCACCTCTTTCATTGACAAGATGTGTAGTTGTTACCAAGGATGAATGGTCGGCATCAGAAACACACATTGATGCCACATAGCAGCCAGTATATCACACAGCAGCCAGTATATCACACAGCAGCCAGTATGTCACACAGCAGCTAGTATGTCACACAGCAGCCAGTATGTCACACAGCAGCCAGTATATCACACAGCAGCCAGTATGTCACACAGCAGCCAGTATATCACACACCACCCAGTCAGACAATGTTCTTGTCTCTCTGAGCAGCACAGGGAGATGCTAGGCTGAACACTAGAAAGAGAGATGCTACGACACAACATGTTATGTAATATACTTAGCTAACACACCGTAGCCATAGCCTAGCTAGCCATAATCCTCCATCCTTTAACTCCTGCTAGGCACAGTGCAGTACAGTACTGGAGGTACACTTCAAAGTGTAAACTCCTCTTTTCACAGTCCCCAAATCCAGAACAAATTCAAGACAGTGTACAGTATTATATCGAGCCATTATTGCATGGAAATCCGTTCCATCTCATATTGCTCAGATAAACAGCAAACCTGGTTTCAAAAAACAGATAAAGCAACACCTCACGGCACAAGGCTCTCCCCTATTTGACCTAGATAGTTTGTGTGTATGTTATTGACATGTAGGCTACGTGTGACTTTAAAACATGTTTGATGTAGTTCTGTCCTTGAGCTGTATTATGTCATGTTTCCTGTTTAGTGTGGACCCCAGGAAGAATAGTTGCTGCTTTCGCAACAGCTAATGGGGATGTTCATTAGGCACCAAACAGAAGAAAAGGGACTGAAACAGCGAAGGACTACCTGCACTCACCCAATAAGAAAAGCTTCCCTTTCAAAACGTTTTGCTATGGTTTGCCCTAATGAATATGACCCTGCTCTAACCATCCGGAAGCCTTAGCCAGCAGATGCACTACATAAGCCCACCACAATGATCAGTGGAGGCTGCTGAGGGGAGGACGGCTCATGATAATGTCTGGAATGGAGTCATTGGAATGGTATCAACCCTTTGGAAGCCATGTCCTCCCTTCAGCAGCCTCCACTGACAGAGATATACTACATAAGCCCACCACAGAGATATACTACATAAACCCACCACAGAGATATATTGCATAAACCCACCACAGAGATATACTACATAAGCCCACCACAGAGATATACTACATAAACCCACCACAGAGATATACTACATAAACCCACCACAGAGATATATTACATAAACCCACCACAGAGATATACTACATAAACCCACCACAGAGATATACTACATAAACCCACCACAGAGATATACTACATAAACCCACCACAGAGATATACTACATAAACCCACCACAGAGATATATTACATAAACCCACCACAGAGATATACTACATAAACCCACCACAGAGATATACTACATAAACCCACCACAGAGATATATTACATAATCCCACCACAGAGATATACTACATAAACCCACCACAGAGATATATTACATAATCCCACCACAGAGATATACTACATAAACCCACCACAGAGATATACTACATAAACCCACCACAGAGATATATTACATAAACCCACCACAGAGATATACTACATAAACCCACCACAGAGATATACTACATAAACCCACCACAGAGATATACTACATAAACCCACCACAGAGATATACTACATAAACCCACCACAGAGATATACTACATAAACCCACCACAGAGATATATTACATAAACCCACCACAGAGATATACTACATAAACCCACCACAGAGATATATTGCATAAACCCACCACAGAGATATACTACATAAACCCACCACAGAGATATACTACATAAACCCACCACAGAGATATATTACATAAACCCACCACAGATATATACTACATAAACCCACCACAGAGATATACTACATAAACCCACCACAGAGATATACTACATAAACCCACCACAGAGATATATTACATAAACCCACCACAGAGATATATTACATAAACCCACCACAGAGATATACTACATAAGCCCACCACAGAGATATACTACATAAACCCACCACAGAGATATACTACATAAACCCACCACAGAGATATATTACATAAACCCACCACAGAGATATATTACATAAACCCACCACAGAGATATACTACATAAACCCACCACAGAGATATATTACATAAACCCACCACAGAGATATATTACATAAACCCACCACAGAGATATACTACATAAACCCATCACGGAGATATACTACATAAACCCACCACAGAGATATATTACATAAACCCACCACAGAGATATATTACATAAACCCACCACAGAGATATATTACATAAACCCACCACAGAGATATACTACATAAACCCACCACAGAGATATATTACATAAACCCACCACAGAGATATATTACATAAACCCACCATAGAGATATACTACATAAACCCACCACAGACCACTCAAGGCTTTTCAATGGTGAGTTAAACAGTATTGTGGTCAAAGGAGACCAGTAATAAATATCTTTCCAATTAAACAGTCAATGGGGCTCAGTAGTGTGGCCATGCAGAGAAAGAGAGGGCTTTTATGGTCATAGATAGATGCCTCTAGGGTTCTGCTCCGTAGAGCCTACCCCCACTCTCAGAGATTTACAGGCACGGACTCAGTACCTAGCCCAGTCCAGCCCAGGACATCTCATAGCCCAGCACAGCAGAGCTTAGTCCTAGCCTACCCCATTCCAGTCCATAGTCAGTCTAGCTTATAGCCTAGCCTACCCCAGTCCATAGTCAGTCTAGCCTATAGCCTAGCATAGTAGTTTAGCTTGTTCTAGCCTATAGCCTAGCCAAACCCAGTCCATAGTCAGTCTAGCCTATAGCCTAGCCTAGTAGTTTAGCTTTTTCTAGCCTATAGCCTAGCCTACCCCAGTCCATAGTCAGTCTAGCCTATAGTCTAGCCTAGTAGTTTAGCTTTTTCTAGCCTATAGCCTAACCTACCCCAGTCCATAGTCAGTCTAGCCTATAGCTTAGCCTACCCCAGTCCAGTCCATAGTCAGTCTAGCCTATAGCCTAGCCTAGTTGCTTAGCTTTGTCTAGCCTATAGCCTAGCCTACCCCAACCCAGTCCATAGTCATCTACCTCTCTCTGTACTTAGATTGTGAGTAGCTAGGTACTGCTGTGCCCTATACGTACTTTGTCAGGGCTCTACATTGCGACCATTTTACTGGCATATGCGCCTAAATATTTTGCTGTGCGACCTGGAATTGTAATTTAGGAGCACCAGTGTGCCTAGAAAAACATCACCCAGATAATTGTTGTAGTGATCTGTACGGCAGCACCTGAGTGCCATGGAGAACACACTGAGCGCAGAATCATGACAAAGAAAACGTCTTGTTACCTCAAATATTTTGTTGTGTGCTCCTAACATTTTTTACTCACACATGCTCCTTGTAAAAAGGGGCAGCATAGAGCCCTGTATATGACTGTGGGGTGTAGGCTTGGGTGACCCCTAGTATTATCCCTGCATGCCCTGGCATGGCCTGGTAGTGGTGCCACCACTATCAGTGATGAATTCACAGAACTGTGGGGACATAGAAATAAAATCTGTAGAACAGACATCCCCATTCAAGTCAAGACTCCACACCTGTTCTAGCAAATAAATGTCTATGTGAGGCAAAGCTGTTGAAGAGAGATTTTGCCCATAGAGAACTAGGTCTGTGATTCCAGATGAGTGATTGGAGGGATGTTAGTTGACTTGCATTAGACCAGTGAGCTAGTGAAAAGCTAATGGTAGACAAGCCATTATGAGGGGTGGACAATAAGAACACAAGGGCTGAGTTTGCCTAATAACCACAATGAACACTTCTCTAATCTGTGTCTAGCCATCCCTCCCTATAGGCTTATAGTACACACTACATAGGGAATAGGGTGCTGTTTGAGACACAGCCAGTGATGCAGTGAGGAACCACAAGGCACTTAGATGAACCCTGTGTGGCTCACAGGAAGTGCAGTTCCCTGAGGCAGAGCGTGGTTCTTCCTCCTCGCCATCCACCCCTACATTCCTCCATGGCCCGGCTCTGCTGTAGATGAATCAAATCAAATCACATTTTATTTGTCACATGCACCGAATACAACAAGTGTAGACTTTACCGTGAAATGCTTACTTACAAGCCCTTAACCAACAATGCAGTTCAAGAAATATGGCTCAGAAAATATTTGCTAAAGGTGGTACCTGTACCGAGTCAATGTGGGGGGTACAGGTTAGTCGAGGTAATATGTACATGTATGTAGGGGTAAAGTGACAATGCATAGCTAACTGACTATGCATAGTAGCAATGTAAAAACATATGTAACTAGTCTGGGTGGCCATTTGATTAATTGTTCAGCAGTCTTATGGCTTGGGGGTAGAAGCTGATCCGGAGCCTTTTGGACTTAGACTTGGCGCTCTGGTACCACTTGCCATGCAGTAGCAGAGGAAACAGTCTATGACTTGGGTGACTGGAGTCTTTGACAATTTTTTGGGCTTTCCTCTGACACTGCCTATTATATAGGTCCTGGCTGGCAGGAAGCTTGGCCCCAGTGATGTATTGGGCCGTACACACTACCCTCTGTAGCGCCTTACGGTCGGATGCCGAGCAGTTGTCATACCAGGCAGTGATGCAACCGGTCAGGACACTCTCGATGGTGCAGCTGTAAGGGACACATGCTAAATCTTTTCAGTCTCCTGAGGGGGAAAAGGTGTTGTCGTGCCCTCTTCACGACTGTCATGTTGTGTTTGGACCATGATAGTTTGTTGGTGATGTGGACACCAAGGAACTTGAAACTCTCAACCCGTTGATGTTAATGGAGGCCTGTTCGGCCCGCCTTTTCCTGTAGTCCGGGATCAGATCCTTTGTCTTGCTCATGTTGAGGGAGAGGTTGTTGTCCTTGCACCACACTGCCAGTTATCTGACCTCCTCCTCATAGGCTGTCTCATCGTTGTCGGTGATCAGGCCTACCACTGTCGTCGTCAGCAAAAATAATGATGGTGTTGGAGTCGTGCTTGGCCACATATTCGTGGGTCAACAGGGAGTACAGGAGGGGACTAAGCACGCAACCCTGAGGGGCCCCAGTGTTGAGGATCAGCGTGGCAGATGTGATGTTACCTACCCTTAACACGGGGGCAGCCCGTCAGGAAGTCCAAGATCCAGTTGCAGAGGGAGGTGTTTAGTTCTAGGGTCCTTAGCTTAGTGATGAACTTTGTGGGCATTATGACCAGCCTTTCAAAGCACTTCATGACTACTAATGTGTGTGCTACGGGGCGGTAGTCATTTAGGCAGGTTACCTTGGCATTCTTGGGCACAGGAACTATGGTGGTCTGCTTGAAACATGTTGGTAGTACAGTCAGGGAGAGGTTGAACATGTCAGTGAGGACACTTGCCAGTTGGTCTGGGCATGCTGTGAGTACACGCCCTGGAAATCCGTCTGCCCTGTGGCCTTGCGAATGTTGACCTGTTTAAAGGTCGGCTACGGCAAGCATGATCACACAGTCGTCCAGAACAGCTGGTGTTCTCATGCATGCTTCAGTGTTCAGGATGAAGTAAAGTCTCTGATCTCAGACTCTAATCCCCTTTCCTCTCCGCTTTATTTTTCTCCTCTCTTCTCCTCCCTTTTCTCCCACAGACTTGGTCAAGAGCTCTGCCTCAGCTAGACCACCTGACAGAGAGAATGACACTTGGAAGGTGTGTGTGTGTGTGTGTGTGTGTGTGTGTGCATCTGCGTATCTTTGTGTCAGGTATTTATGTGGGTGTTTGTGGTTTTGCATGTGTTTTATGCTGTGTGTGTGTGCGTGTGTGTGTGTGTGCGTGTGAACAGGTTTTCTTGGGAAGACTTTGACTTGTAGCGAGGATGCCAGTGGGGATTAAGTTGGATGGGGTCTCACTGTGCGTTTGGTGCTTATGCTGTGTGTGTGTGTGCGCGCTGTCTCGCACATTTATATAATCACGTTTGAAATGCCCATCCTTCACACATACCCAGGGGAGGGACAACTCACTCACGTGTTCAACTAAAATACACACAGACACACACATTCATCCTGACATGCACACCAAAGTACACAATACACACATACTCAAAAGATTATTAGGAAAGGCGCACTAATGGTTTGACACACAAAAACACTCATCCGTATGTAATGAAACAGACACGTGTACAGACAGACATGATGCAGTGCTAAACTGAATCCATGATGCACTTCAGCCATAACAAACCTCATCCTGGTTAACTAGCTATCTGCACTGATTTACACAGACACTCCCATCACCCATCCCCTTTCTTCCTCAAGTGCCATACCGACACACACACATGCATGCGCACGCATGCACACAAACAAGACAGACTGCCCCCCTCCTGACCCTCACCCCTCATTTCCATCTCTATGGTATCTCCCGTCAGCAGAGGGGGTTGTGCTGCGTTCTGACACCCACTGAATAAACCATGGATCCCCTACCCCCCTCCACCCCAATGCCATGGTACGGCCTTACGTAACAGGCCCACTTTCACAGCCACACACTCACATTTAGACTGCAGCTAGCTACGGCTAACCACTAACTAAGGCTATACTGGGGAGAGAGATGGAGGAGGGGAGAGACCGGGGGAGGGGAGGCTGAGGAACAGGAGAGAGATGGAGGAGGGAAGAGACCGGGGGAGGGGAGGCTGAGGAACAGGGGAGAGATGGAGGAGGGGAGAGACCGGGGGAGGGGAGGCTGAGGAACAGGAGAGAGATGGAGGAGGGGAGAGACCGGGGGAGGGGAGGCTGAGGAACAGGGGAGAGATGAAGGAATGGGAGCAAGGGGTGGGAGGGTGAGAGGAGGCAAAGGAGTAGAGAGAGGGGAGGGTAGAGAGAGTGAAAGGAGGGATCATGGGAGGAGGGGAGAGATATGTAAAAGGGACACACTGGGGAGAGGGAGGAGAGGGAGATAGAAATGGGAGCAAGGGGGAAGGGTGAAATGCGGGAGGGAGAGGCAAGAAGTGAGGTGGAGAAGAGAGAGGAAAGATGGGAGAGAGAGGAGGAGAGGAAGGAGAATGGTATAAAAGAAAAGGGCAGATGGGAACAAGGAGAGGAGGTAAGAGAGTGGCAAACAGGAGTGTGTCTGGGATAGAAAGAAGATATGAAGAAAAAGAGTGATCAGACAGACAAACACACTGATGATCAGACAGACAGACAGACAGACAGACAGACAGACAGACAGACAGACAGACAGACAGACAGACAGACAGAGTGATAGGATGAGATAGTAGAGCGAGAGATATTTAACTTTCCACTCTGGAACAACATCGGTAGGAGGGGTGAGAGGAGAATGGAGAGCAGAGGGACTCTGAGACATAAAGATCTAGTCAGAGTGTAGGAAAGAGGGGGGCTGGGAGAGAGGAGGATTCAGGGACATGTTCTGTTCAGCTACCCTGCAGCAGCTATTTGGAACCTCCATTGAAAGCGTTGAGGCCACACAGAAACACAGGGAAAGACCTCGGAAAGGCTCCCTCAGTATTCTGGATTTAGTCCCACCATCCACATTATCATCTGCATTATTATCCACATGATCATCAACATACAATAGCTGAAAGACCTGGCACTGCCTTCAGTTTACTGCCAAACACGTTGTTTTATCAACACGGGAATCCGCATGAATGTTAGTACTGCTAAACTACCCATCCTATTGCCTGCAGCGAACAGTACACACACACACTGCTGTATGGTATTCTGGAGGAAGGAATCTTTATTCAGGTGTGCCAGCCAGTGTGTTTCTCCTCCAGCTGCTCCAGATTAAAACACAGTAGGATTCTACCAGAGAGGATCTGGACCATCTAGAGGATACTGCCTGTTTTAGTTTGATTGACAATGTGGATTCAATCAAGGTCAAACACAAGAATAGTCATTACAACTGTTTCCGACCGTGTGTGTGTGTGTGTATAGGTGCGGGCCCGTGCAGATGTGCAGGAGCTGCGCCAGTGGCAGAGGGAGCTTAGAGAGGATAACCGTGACATCACCAAAACAGTCCAAGAATTCTGGGCTCACCAGGAGAGCCGGGGTGAGTGAACACACACACACACACACACACACCTGAGGTAACTGACAAAATAATGGAAACAGTTGAGTAAATCAGGTAGGGATGGGCACGCTTATTCAGATATTCAAATGTCCGAATGTGCATTTTTAGTCTATTTTAACAATGAAAAGTCTTTGTCAAAATGTAATTGTCTATGAGACAATGCTACACACAAGGATATGCCATGACATTTGACATTTTTAATTCAAAAAAACAATCTTTTGAATGTAGTTTTTATGACATAAAGTACATACCATAGTAGCCTACACGGGTTTCACGTGTGTGTTATTGTCGGCCAATCAATGTGGCACCATCTACACTCAGTGGCTCCGTGTGTAGTAAGCAACGTGGGAGATCTCTAATCAATGCAAAATGGAATTAAAATGACAGAATTGAGTTAGTTAAATGAGAAGGAGTAGGCTACAACTACCAGAAACCATCAGGTGAGCTGTTGTTTAATCTGAATGGAGTTGCTGCTGAGGACAGAGCGAGAGCGAGGGAAGGAGAGGGAGAGAATGAGTGCAGGAGAAGGAGGGGGAAGAAATATGGGAAGTGAAGGAGACAGAAGAGAAAATGTCTGCAGGGTTCAGGATGTCTTTGTGACACAGAGGGAGGGGAGGGGGACTGCACACATCTTCAGAAGGAGATGGAGGCAGGAAAGAAGGAGAGAGAGAGAGAGTGAGGGAGATGAAAATGTCAGCGCGGGTGTGTGTGTGTGTGTTGGGGGGCGCGGGGTAACATCAAATGACACTGTCTTCTGTAAGGATTATCCTACTGCAATGTGTGTGTGTGTGTGTGTGTGTGTGTGTGTGTGTGTGTGTGTGTGTGTGTGTGTGTGTGTGTGTGTGTGTGTGTGTGTGTGTGTGTGTGTGTGTGTGTGTGTGTGTGTGTGTGTGTGTGTGTGTGTGTGTGTATAAATATATATAGTGTAGAGCAGCTGGGAATGTAGGCCCTATTCCAGAGAGAAAACCCTGAGCCCTTAATGGCTGACTGGCTGGCATTCCTGGGAGAACGACACAGCTCTGTCCTTGACAACACACACACACTTTACAAATATGCACACACACAAACATAACCACATGCTCAATACATACAGAAGCACAGATTACAATGCACATACATGCACAGAATATCTCCGTCACATACATACAAACAGATATGCTTAAACATACATACACACAGGCAGATGTTTTAACAGCCCTGCACATAGCACGTCTACATTTTGTTTTAGACACACACACACTCCACTCACACACACACACACTGACACATCGGTCTTTTCCACATGACCACCACATTGAGGCACGCATTCCAAAACGACAAAGGCACACACACCACACACATCCAAATAGCTGTGGAGCAGCGAACATTCTTACACTTCCTGGTACACGACACTCCTGCTGCGTGAAGCGAGTGCTGACCTGACATTCCAGCAGGGGGCCTGGGGAGGCTGCGGGAGCACAGAAACACACCTGACCTTATGTTCTCAATGGAGATGGAGAGGGACCTCTCTATCTCTCAGCATCAGCACCTGTTGTCAATGGAGACCTCTCTCTACTCTCTACCTCTCAACAGCAGCACCTGGATACAGTATTCTCAATGGGGAGGTACTTCTCTCTATACCTGACTACTGTGTTGTCAATGCAGACCTCTCTACCTCTTCAACATAAGCACCTGACTACTGCGATCTCAATGGAGAGCCCTCTCTCAACATCAGCACCACAGCATTGTACAGTACTTGTGTGTGAGAGAGACAGAGAGATGCATATAGAAAGATGGGAGGAAGGGGTAGATGGTAGAGACAGAGAGAGACCTTGCTGGGCTGTTTTTGCTGAAGTTGCAGTTTGTTTGTTGTTTTTGGGTGAAATGAACCGAGAGCAGAGCAGCATACAGTGCAGAGTGACGGATGACACAAACCACAGGACCGAGAGAGAAGAGGGGGAGTGTGAGAGAGATGGAGCAGAGAGAGAGAAAGACCTGAAAGAGAGGCAGAGGAAAAGAGAGAACTTGAGATGAGAGAGGAAGAGCGAGACATGAAAGGAGAAAATAAATGGCAACTGTGTGATGCAGCTGCTGCTGCCAGGCTGATCTCATCTGACCCAGTACCATACCATACCCATTCACCATTACACACTTCACAGGCTGATCTCATCTGACCCAGTACCATACCATACCCATTCACCATTACACACTTCACAGGCTGATCTCATCTGACCCATACCATACCCATTCACCATTACACACTTCACAGGCTGATCTCATCTGACCCAGTACCATACCATACCCATTCACCATTACACACTTCACAGGCTGATCTCATCTGACCCAGTACCATACCATACCCATTCACCATTACACACTTCACAGGCTGATCTCATCTGACCCAGTACCATACCATACCCATTCACCATTACACACTTCACAGACTGATCTCATCTGACCCAGTACCATACCATACCCATTCACCATTACACACTTCACAGGCTGATCTCATCTGACCCAGTACCATACCATACCCATTCACCATTACACACTTCACAGGCTGATCTCATCTGACCCAGTACCATACCATACCCATTCACCATTACACACTTCACAGGCTGATCTCATCTGACCCAGTACCATACCATACCCATTCACCATTACACACTTCACAGGCTGATCTCATCTGATCTCATCTGACCCAGTACCATACCATACCCATTCACCATTACACACTTCACAGGCTGATCTCATCTGACCCAGTACCATACCATACCCATTCACCATTACACACTTCACAGGCTGATCTCATCTGACCCAGTACCATACCATACCCATTCACCATTACACACTTCACAGGCTGATCTCATCTGACACAGTACCATACCATACCCATTCACCATTACACACTTCACAGGCTGATCTCATCTGACCCAGTACCATACCATACCCATTCACCATTACACACTTCACAGGCTGATCTCATCTGACCCAGTACCATACCATACCCATTCACCATTACACACTTCACAGGCTGATCTCATCTGACCCAGTACCATACCATACCCATTCACCATTACACACTTCACAGGCTGATCTCATCTGATCTCATCTGACCCAGTACCATACCATACCCATTCACCATTACACACTTCACAGGCTGAAACACAAGCACTGGAAATGGCCTAAAAACCTCACCGGCTGAAACATTTCATGACCTCGCCATTAAGGCGGGGACGGACATGGAATTTTGGATGAGGGTTATTGGTCAGCCAAATGGCCGTGGTCATGTTCTAATCATTAGAATAGCACATTTTCTCCTCTACTCCGCTCCTGACTGCATGGGCTGCTGCTGCAGTGAGGTCGACTCGTTTGCTACAACACCTTGCTTGTTTCAGCAAGGAGCAACACAGTTTCATCACGTTGTAAAGAGTCCATGTTACCATTGAAATGCCCGACCAGTCAGCTGTTCGTTCCACACAAACGCTTACAAAAAATGGTTATGGTGGTTATGGAAATTACTTTAAAAACGTCACCGTCTGAAACATAAGCCCTAGAAATGACTTGGATTGAAACATTATCACTGGAAATTGACTTAAAGACATTCTGAAACATAAGCACTGGAAACAAGCAGGAAAAACCTTCATACTGAGGCGGTCTCAACAGGGTTCTCAGACATGGCCGCCACAGGTCAGGTCAGGCCTGGAGGTCAAGTGTCAGCTGACAGGTGCAGAGCTCAGCACCACATTTATCTATCTCCTCGTGTCCTTGACCTCGTGTACCATGTGAGGAATGTATCTCTGATGACGGTTCAGTGAACACGACAACATAACAAAGCTAGCTATCCCATAGCTCGATAACTCCACAACAGGGTTGGGGTCAATTCCATTTAAATTCAGGATGTAAACTGATATTCCAATTCGAAATAAAACATTTTTCCATACTTTTTGGGGTAAAATTTTCATTTGCTTCCTGTTTACTTGATTGAATTGAAATTTAACCCAAACGCCATCATTAACCAGTGTAAACATAGCAAACCATCATACACAACATTGTGTCTGTGACGTCTACAACACAAATGTATTTCTATCTCTCTCTTTGTTTGAGTATTGTAACTGGTCAAATATAAAGAACTCAATTCTATTCAAGAAAGCTTTGCATCTATGATGTCACGTCTATTGTCTATTACTGAGGCTAACAATAGAACAGGCCTGGCAGCTGTCACCATGAGCTAGTCTACAAACCTCTGAATCGTGTGTGTTTGTGGATAAACTGTATGTTTGGTTTATTTTGTTTTATTCTTCCCTAGTGAGCTCGGCCCTCAATGACCTCAGGGGGGACTCCACCACCCCTCAGACCCCTCAGCTCGGTGGTGGGTACTCCAACTCAGACGTGTCCATCCAGGTGGTCTCCCCCACCCCCCAGAGCACCGTGTTCCACACCCCCACCTCCCAGATGAGTCCTGAGAGCACCGAGTCGCTGACCCCCAGCCTGCAGGGAGTAGAGGACCTGACCAGGGAGGAGAGGACACTAACTGACTCACTGACCCTGCCCGAGGCTGCTGCCGTCACTGCTTTAGCCACCGCTATGGATACCTTTTCCCCATCCTTAGGTAGCCACTGAAAGGCCATAGAGGCTGAGGCAATGTGTGTCCCAAATGGCACCCTATTCCCTATACCAGAGCTGCCCAATCCTGGTCCTGGAGGGCTGAAATACAGTGGCTTGCAAAAGTATTCACCCCCTTGGCATTTTTCCTATTTTGTTGCCTTACAACCTGGAATTGAAATAGATTTTTTTTTGGGGGGGGGGGGGGGGGTTGTATCATTTGATTTACACAACATGCCTACCAATTTGAAGATGGAAAATATGTTTTTATTCTGAAACAAACAAGAAAAGACAAAAAAACTTGAGCGTGCATAACTATTCACCACCCCCAAGTCAATACTTTGTTGACCCGCCTTTTGCAGCAATTACAGCAGCAAGTCTCTTGGGTTATGTCTCTATAAGCTTGGCACATCTAGCCACTGGGAGTTTTTCAAGTTGGATGGGTTCCGCTGGTGCAATCTTTAAGTCATACCACAGATTCTCAATTGGATTGAGGTCTGGGCTTTGACTAGGCCATTCCAAGACATTTAAATGTTTCCCCTTAAACCACTCGAGTGTTTCTTTAGCAGTATGCTTAGGGTCATTGTCCTGCTGGAAGGTGAACCTCTGTCCCAGTCTCAAATCTCTGGAAGACAAACAGGTTTCCCTCAAGAAATACTTTCTATTTAGCGCCATCCATCATTCCTTTAATTCTGACCAGTTTCCCTGCCGATGACTAACATCCCCACAGCATGATGCTGCCACCACCGTACTTCACTGGATGGTATACTCGGTGTGATGAGAGGTGTTGGGTTTGCACCAGACATAGCTGTTTCCTTGATGGCCAAAAAGCTACATTTTAGTCTCACCTGACCAGAGTATCTTCTTCCATATGTTTGGAGAGTCTCCCACATGCCTTTTGGCGAACACCAAACGTGTTTGCTTATTTTCTTCTTTAAGCAATGGCTTTTTTCTTGACACTCTTCTATAAAGCTCAGCTCTGTGGAGTGCAGGCTTAAAGTGGTCCTATGGACAGATACTGCAATCTCCGCTGTGGAGCTTTGCAGCTTCTTTAGGGTTATCTTTGGTCTCTTTGTTGCCTCTCTGATTAATGCCCTCCTTGCCTGGTCTGTGAGTTTTGGTGGGCGGCCCTCTCTTGGCAGGTTTGTTGTGGTGCCATATTCTTTCTTTTTTTTTATATATAAGGGATCCATGGGATGTTCAACGTTTTGGATAGTTTTTATAACCCAACCCTGATCTGTACATCTCCACAACTTTGTCCCTGGCCTGTTTTGGAGAGCTCCTTGGTCTTCATGGTGTCTCTTGCTTGTTGGTGCCCCTTGTTTAGTGGTGTTGCAGACTCTGGGGTCTTTCAGAACAGAACATATACTGAGATCATGTGACACTTAGATTGCACACAGGTGGACTTTATTTACCTAAATATGTGACTTCTAAAGGTAATTGGTTGCACCAGATCATATTTAGGGGCTTCATAGCGAAGGGGGTGAATACATATGCACACACCACTTTTCCGTTTTTGATTTTTTGAAACAATTTTTTTTTTTCATTTCACTTCACCAATTTGGACTATTTTGTGTATGTCCATTACATGAAATACAAATAAAAATACATTCAAATTACAGGTTGTAATGCAACAAAATAGGAAAAACGCCAAGGGGGATGAATACTTTTGCAAGGCACTGTACTTCTGTTTTTCATCCCCTCTTTCTAATCAGGGACTAATTCAGACCTGGGACACCAGGTGTGTGCAACAAACTACCAGGTAGAAACTAAAACCAGAAATGTTTTGTGTTCCAGGATTGGCCCTGCCCTATATAGTTGACCAACTACCTGTCCCTCCATATTGTTTGTGTGGCTAGGGACCTTGCCGACTACGCCAACTGGTCAAAAGTAATACACCTTACAGGGAATAGGGTGCTACGGCAGAACATGACATGTACATCATCAATGTTATATCAACATCACCACTTTTACACACTATTACTGACACACTACTGATGAAGAGCATAGGTTACACACTAATATTAGAAACCGTATCGATACGTACTGTAAAGATGACTAGACACTGGTAGTCACTAGCACAATGGCTTTGCTTCTAATCACCTCTCCTCCACAGCGCATAGAAAGGTACATATATTTCCTGTATTTGTCACTTCCTTTTTCCACGAACAAGGTGATAATAATGCTTGAGCTCATGAAACAGACAAATGTTCCCACTCAAAACAGGAATTTAGGGCAGAGAAAAGGATAAGAGCAGATGAACAGAATAGCACATTATTTTTCCACCTTAGCCTTGTGTCCTGCAAGTCAGGAAGCTGAATGACCCTGTTGATGGAAAGAGGAAGCGAAAGTGAGATCTGAGAAGAGTGCTCTCTCAGTGACTGAGAGCAAGCGGATAAACAGGACACCAATAAAACACTGAAAATGACAAGATAGAGTGTGGTGTACTTTACTCCCTCATGGACCTTTTAGAGACCATTGACATTCCATTGGTTTTGAGAGTGCAATTCAGTGTATTGGCATTATATCCACTGTTATATGTCTGAGTGACTTACCTGCAGAGACCCTGCTCATGAAGACCTCACAGTTTTCAATTGGACCAAATCACAGAGCAGAACAGCAGGTTGGCCCTGTGATGGACAGCTGCTGGTCCAATCATGACGCAGCAGCCCCCAGAAGGCCCAGGCCAGGGAAGTGAGAGATATGTATCTCAGTCAGTAGGTAATTGGATGCCCGGGGCACAGCTGCCACTGGGTTAGGGTGAGGCGATAAAACAGCTCATTTCATTTCGAGGACATTTGATAGGCCTGAGCAACCAGCACTCCACAGTAGAGCTTGGCTGGCTGGCCGGAAACAGTGGGTTCTGTTGCATGGTGAAACTGGATCACATAGCAGTGGGTAGGTAGCATTAGCCCAGCAGGTAGCAGGACTGCTCTACTAGTTTCAATGTTGCTGCATGCACTGGCATGAAAGCTTTAGCCTGGCCTCACATCTGTATGTGATTTTGTCAACTCTGACTGGCTGAGGAGTAATCTGGGGAGAAGGTAACTCTTGCTGGGGAGAAGCTAACTCTGGCAGGGTAGTAGTCTGGGGAGATGGTAACTCTGGCTGGGGAGTAGTCTCGGGAGAGGGTAACTCTGGCTGGGGAGTAGTCTGGGGAGAAGGTAACTCTGGCTGGGCAGTAGTCTGGGGAGAAGGTAACTCTGGCTGGGGAGTAATCTGGGGAGTAGTCTGGGGAGAAGGTAACTCTTGCTGGGGAGAAGCTAACTCTGGCTGGGTAGTAGTCTGGGGAGATGGTAACTCTGGCTGGGGAGTAGTCTGGGGAGAAGGTAACTCTGGCTGGGGAGTAGTCTGGGGAGAAGGTAACTCTGGCTGGGGAGTAGTCTGGGGAGAAGGTAACTCTGGCTGGGCAGTAGTCTGGGGAGAAGGTAACTCTGGCTGGGGAGTAATCTGGGGAGTAGTCTGGGGAGAAGGTAACTCTTGCTGGGGAGAAGCTAACTCTGGCTGGGTAGTAGTCTGGGGAGATGGTAACTCTGGCTGGGGAGTAGTCTGGGGAGAAGCTAACTCTGGCTGGGTAGTAGTCTGGGGAGATGGTAACTCTGGCTGGGGAGTAGTCTGGGGAGAAGGTAACTCTGGCTGGGGAGTAGTCTGGGGAGAAGGTAACTCTGGCTGGGGAGTAGTCTGGGGAGAAGGTAACTCTGGCTGGGGAGTAATCTGGGGAGAAGGTAACTCTGGCTGGGGAGTAGTCTGGGGAGAAGGTAACTCTGGCTGGGGAGAAGGTAACTGGCTGGGGAGTAGTCTGGGGAGAAGGTAACTCTGGCTGGGGAGTAGTCTGGGGAGAAGGTAACTCTGGCTGGGGAGTAGTCTGGGGAGAAGGTAACTCTGGCTGGGGAGAAGGTAACTCTGGCTGGGGAGATGGTAACTCTGGCTGGGGAGTAGTCTGGGGAGAAGGTAACTCTGGCTGGGGAGTAGTCTGGGGAGAAGGTAACTCTGGCTGGGGAGTAATCTGGGGAGAAGGTAACTCTGGCTGGGGAGTAGTCTGGGGAGAAGGTAACTCTGGCTGGGGAGTAATCTGGGGAGAAGGTAACTCTGGCTGGGGAGTAGTCTGGGGAGAAGGTAACTCTGGCTGGGGAGAAGCTAACTCTGGCTGGGGAGTAGTCTGGGGAGAAGGTAACTCTGGCTGGGGAGTAGTCTGGGGAGAAGGTAACTCTGGCTGGGGAGTAGTCTGGGGAGAAGGTAACTCTGGCTGGGGAGTAGTCTGGGGAGAAGGTAACTCTGGCTGGGGAGAAGGTAACTCTGGCTGGGGAGATGGTAACTCTGGCTGGGGAGTAGTCTGGGGAGAAGGTAACTCTGGCTGGGGAGTAGTCTGGGGAGAAGGTAACTCTGGCTGGGGAGTAGTCTGGGGAGAAGGCGGAAGCATATACAGACCAGGCTATGACATCTTGGGGATCGGTCACAAACTAGGAAACTTTTTTCTTCTAATCAGGGCCTCAACTATTATAGATATTAGTCCTTCTATACTGGGGATGTGAAGGGTGGAGGGTACTACTGCACTACTCTGAAGATCTGTATTTCAATTTGGCCTATATATCTGTCAATGTCACCTCCCAGTGACGTCTTGACAAACCAACTGAACAGCTTTAACCCTTCCATGTTCAATGTCTGGAACAGAGAGTAAGGAGCAATGAACGAATCAGTCTCGATACCTGTCCCTTTAGCGTCCCAGTAATTCACTATGGACTCTATAGTGGTCGTAAATCACCACGGTTGTGTTCCAAATGGCACCCGCACCCTATTCTATATATAGTGCACTACTTTTGACCAGACCTCTATGTAGGGAATAGGGTGCCATTTGGGACCACTTGGGACAGAGTTCCAGTGGGCCTGTTCTTGTTTAGAAATAAAAACATGATCCATGGAAAGGCGTTAACTACAAACATGACACTTTATTGAACGTTTGCCTGAATGGGTTACAGAATCTGAGAGTTAACTGTTTGTTCTTCTAATCAGGGGAAACATAGTTCTATACATAGGCATGCTGCGTCACTGCACAGTCACATCTGTGAAAACCAATACCACCCCCGTCGGATGCCCCGAATGGAACAGTGTGAAGGCAAGCCAATTCAGGAGTGGACAAGTCAAGGACATGTCAAACCCAGACAGGAGGGGTGTTTACTAATGGGGCTGCCCAGGGGGGGGGGAACGAACTTGACGGAACAGTAGTATGTGTAAAATCTCACCCTAATTTGTTCATAGCATCTTTATAAACACAGACATGAAGATCTAGATCTTTAGTAATTTCATAGAGATTTCCTTCCAAACTGGCAGGGGGTACAGTATTTGGATAATCTGATGATGTCACAAGCAACTCCAACAGGTTATTTGTGGGCCTTTTGGCCTGTTTTGGACCCTATCCCCTGACACCCCCTACAGTTCTCTACCGTGTCTCTTATACAACCGTCCTTATCTCTCTCTCGTGTTCAAGAAAGCACAGACATAAAACTGTCATCTGATATACGCTAAAAAATATGATTTTTGTCACATGACCTTCACATAAATATAATTAGTATTTAACAGTACGTCTGAGAGAAAGGTACTTACATGTATATAAATGGTGATGAGCATGCACAGATAGGTAGTCATCGACGAGTGCAAAAATCTACTAAGTAACAGTAACTTTTAACTTTTTTTTGTACTCCACATTGAGTGAAAACATCACAAGATTGAAGAATTGAAACCCGCCCCTCTTCGGTTCTGGGAGGGTGAATCTCCACAGTTGTTCCTTGCTTGTTGTCCACCCACAGCCCTGAGGACAGGACCCGTATTCACAAAGCATCTTAGGGTAGGAGTGCTGATCTAGGATCAGGTCTCTCCTGTCCATATAATCTTATTCAGTATTATCTAAAAGGCAGAACTGATCCTATGCCAGCACTCTGAGGCCTGTAGCCTGTCCCACTGGAGCCTGGCACAGTGCAGTCAGAACGGGCCTGGGTCTGCCCCAGAGAGGCCCGAACAAAGCCTGCCTTGGCATGCAGCGCTGTGGGTTAGGGCCATATACAGAATAACCAATCTAGTAATTATATTTCTATGGTTAGGCCTACATGTAGTGCCTGCCTACCTACCCACCAGTGGAGGCTGGTGGGAGGAGCTATAGGAGGACAGGCTCATTGTAATGGCTGGAATGCAATACATGGAATGGTATCAAACACATGGAAATGTTTGACTCCGTTCCATTAATTCCATTCCAGACATTACAATGAGCCTGTCCTCCTATAGCTCCTCCCACCAGCCTCCACTGCTACCCACCCCCCAGTGAAGAGACATCCTGTAGCCCAATGACCCAGGATTACACCAAAAGACCCTTCGGGTCATAGGTCATAGCTCAGAGGTAATTCTACCATCACTGCTCTACTCTCTGCATCACTCTATTATATCACAGACACAGTAGTCATTATCTATGAAGTGCAAAACAACAAGTATTTTTGATTAGCATTATGCAACGAATGTCATATCTCTGAAAAATGTATTACGTTTCCCCATATAATAAAACTGTTACAGCAGACAGTGAAACATGTTTTGACAGAGGATACTGTATAGGAGATTTCCAAAGTTGTCGCAAGTAGGAAAAACCACACCCAAAGTTAGCTAGATGCCTCACAGACAGACCGTTGTGTTTTTCAACGTTAATAATCAAATCAAATGAAATTAAAAACATGGCTAGCATCTTGACATATGTTTTAAAATACTAGTTAAAAAGAACAAAGAAAGACACCAGCAAGAGAAAAATAAAAAACGAAAAAATAACAATAAAATCAATCCAGTCACAAATCCGATAAATTAAAATCTAATCATTATTACACTAGTCAGATGCCCAGTGGTTTATATAATATATTAGGCTGGTGTCTAAAAAAAATCATCCTCTACAGTCAAAAAGAAATCTAACCAAAACAAGCTATACAGCACTACTATATACAGTCTCTCTCTCGTAAGGGGAGAGCTGGTAAGTATGTAAGGGAGAGGGAGACTGAAAACAGAGACCTTGCTGTAACACAAGAGTCTTTCTTGGCACAGAAAACGGTAGTTACCAGCACAGAGGGACGAGAGGAGGGAGAGAGGCTTCTCAGATAAGGAGGACAGCACAGAGCAGTGCTGCCTTCCCCACAGACAGACACACACACACACTGGGGAAAGAGCCATTTTGTCACACAGATACGTTTGCTGATTGGGGGGGAAGTCAAAGCGATGTAGCCGTCACATAGACCATTGTAACCCCTCCCCTCTGGACTGGCTCCTCCCTTCCTCTCTCTAGCTACCCATCCCCCTTTTCTTCCCCAGTCCTCCCCACAGGCTTATAGCTGATCTCACAGTATACTATATCTGATCATTCACAGGGACCAGGACAGGCAGTTCCACACCCCAGTCAGGGCTTGTCTATATATAGGCTGACAGTATGGGGTTGTGTATCTGGAGCTGACCAAGACGTCTGGAACTCTGGATCCATTTCTCAGGCTCACTGGAAACCAGTCTGGAGGAAATGGGAGAGGCACAGCCAGGACTGGAACAGGACTGGAGCTGTGTATTGCACAGTTGTTGTATATCCTCCCAACACTGATCAAATCAATAACACACGCACACACGCACAAGTGTGCACACACACACAAACAGATAGAACATGTTTTTTATCTCTATGCACACACACACACACGTTTGAAAAAACAAAACAGTAAAAGGGAAGTCCATCTCCTCCCCGCCGACCCATTTCTCTCTGATATAAAGGGACAGTTGGTTCAGTCCTGCTGGTTCAGAAAGTCTCTGTGGTCACAGGAGAACATGGTGGGAAAACACAGCCTGTCTGACCTATATACACAGTCCCTGTCTGACACCCTGTCTGTCCAATCAAGATACCCTCCTCACTGACTGACATCCTGTCCATCCAATCAGCATCCCCGGATTCCCCCGGTTCCTACTGTTCGTCCAGTAGAAGCTTAGCTCTGTCCGCCAGGTGCTAGGTGAGCTGGATAGGTGTATAGTAGTTTGCGGTCATATTGTCGTTATGGTTAGTTGGACCGCAGCCTGGGTGGGTTCACAGTTTGGGGTTAGACAAGTGGAAAGACGAGATGAGTAGAGGTGAGTCCCGGTTACTCAGTAAAGGTGAGTCCAGGTTACTCAGTAGAGGTGAGTCCAGGTTACCCAGTAGAGGTGAGTCCAGGTTACTCAGTAGAGTTGAGTCCAGGTTACTCAGTAAAGGTGAGTCCAGGTTACTCAGTAGAGGTGAGTCCAGGTTACTCAGTAAAGGTGAGTCCAGGTTACTCAGTAGAGGTGAGTCCAGGTTACTCAGTAGAGGTGAGTCCAGGTTACTCAGTAGAGGTGAGTCCAGGTTACTCAGTAGAGGTGAGTCCAGGTTACTCAGTAGAGGTGAGTCCAGGTTACTCAGTAGAGGTGAGTCCAGGTTACTCAGTAGAGGTGAGTCCAGGTTACTCAGTAAAATTGAGTCCAGGTTACTCAGTAGTAGTGATTCTTGGTGCAAGGAGTATTTTTTGGGGGGGGTCCAGAGTCTTGGAGTAGAGCCAGTAAAGATGAGGTACACACACATATATACACAGGTAACTGACAAGATAATGGAAACACTTGAGTAAATGAGGTGGGGATGGGCACGCTTATTCAGATATTCAAATATCCAAATGGACGTTAGTATTTGAATACTTGTGAGAGTTTTCATTTTTAGTCTATTTTAACAATGAAAAGGCTTTGTCTAAATGTAATTATTTATGAGACAATGCTACACACAAGGATATGCCATGACATTTTAAATTCTTAATTCAATAAAACTATATTTTGAATGTAGTTTTATGACATAAAGTACATACCATAGTAGCCTACACGGTTTTCACGTGTGTGTTATTGTCGGCCAATCAATGTGGCACCATCTACACTCAGTGGCTCCGTGTGTAGTAAGTAACGTGGGAGATCTCTAATCAATGCAAAATGGAATTAAAATGA
Organism: Oncorhynchus mykiss; assembly: GCF_057628025.1. Classification (NCBI taxonomy): domain Eukaryota; kingdom Metazoa; phylum Chordata; class Actinopteri; order Salmoniformes; family Salmonidae; genus Oncorhynchus; species Oncorhynchus mykiss. The sequence continues at coordinate 93,675,197 of NC_143033.1, read as the reverse complement.
CAGAATTTAGTTAGTTAAATGAGAAGCAGTAGGCTACAACTACCAGAAACCATCAGGTGAGCTGTTGTTTAATCTGAATGGAGTTATTGTAGACAAGGACAGGAAGCACAGCAAAATAACCTTAAGTACTTTTAGCCTAGGTAGCTAGCTAGCTGGCTAATATAGCTGGCTAACATAGCTAGCTTCTTTAGATTGATTTGATACATACAAGACAGGCACTACCAGATGGGATGATGGATAACCTATGGAATCTACAAATGTGTTTAATTAGTCTGTATGGCTACTCTCTCTCTCGAAAAACTCACTGGCACCTGCCAATCACACACGCAAGCAAGCAGGACGCAAGTAGCATAGGCTGCACAGCAATCTAATTCCCAAGTTTAAACAACTCGACTATCCAGATATCCCCTACAAAAATCATGATTTTATTTGAATAGTGAAAGTATTTCAAATGCCCATCCCTAAAATGAGATATTGAAAGCAGGTGCTTCTACACAGGTGTTGTTCCTGAATTAATTAAGCAATTAACATCCCATCATTCTTAGAGTCAGGTATAAAAATGCTGAGCAGGCAATTATTTTGGCTACCATAACTATCCCCCCTTAGGATGATAATTCCCCCATCCACAGGGCACGAGTGGTCACTGAATGGTTTGATGAGCATGAAAACGATGTAAACCAAATCTCAGTCACCAGATCTCAACCCAATTGAATACTTATGGGAGATTCTGGAGTGATGTCTGACACAGTGTTTCCACCACCATCAACAAAACAACAAATGATGGAATTTCTCATGGAAGAATGGTGTCGCCTGCCTCCAACAGAGTTCCAGACACTTGTAGATTCTATGTCGAGGTGCATTGAAGCTGTTCTCATGGTGGCCCAACACCCTATTAAGACACTTTATGTTGGTGTTTCCTGTATTTTGACAGTTACCTGTAGGCACACACTGGCTAGAGAGGTTGGAGTTTAAGCCATACTTGTCCGTGTGTTATTCTATTGTGTGAGGGGCTGTGGTGAGGCACAGGGCTGTAAGGTACCGTACCTACAGGAGGATGGAGGACAGAACACTGGCTAGAGAGGTTGGAGTTTAAGCCATACTTGTCCGTGTGTTATTCTGTGGTGAGGTACAGGTCTGTAAGGTACCGTACCTACAGGAGGATGGAGGACAGAACAAAACATTCTGCTTTAGAAGAGTTTCTCCCAAAATAAACAACAAAAACAGAGCAAATATCTCAAAAGGGAGAGAGGTTTCACAGTTTTTCAGAAGTTATACAGTGGCTTAGTAGTCTCGTGGGGGTAAACTTGACTCATACAAAAGAAACCTGACAGTCAACATTTCAAACCTCACATCTCCCAGATGAAAATGGTCTCCACAGCATTTGCAACCAAAATAGGGTTGTTTTTAAGTTGAATATCTCCTACAGTGATTTAACTTCAAAACTACCTGTAATGTTTTGATCTGTCCTCCATACCTGCTCTCCCCCTCAGTCACACTCATTCAGTGGTTGGTTGGTGTATTTGATTAACACAGGGTGGGTGGTGTGTGTAAGCCCTCTGTAAGTCATCTGTTTAACTGTCTGTCCCCATACGCACATAGAGATCTGGGGGGGGGGGGGGGGGGGGGGGGTCCTGATGGTGTCCATGTTATAGTTATCCTCTCTGGGTTATTCCTCTGTCCAAGGACCCTTCATCCCTTCTTCATCACCCCATTCTTCCTTCCTCTTCTTCTTCATCTCTGTCCTTCACCACAGCTGCCGCCCCGTATAGGTCGGGGGTGCGGAGGGGACCTGTGAAAGGGAGGAGAGGGAGAAAGAAATGGGACGTCAGTTTGGTCATATACAGTGTTTGAAGTTGAGAGACACCTATGTAAACACACACACACCGCATACACACCACACCACACCACACCACACACACCACACGTTCCTGATAAGAGGTTATATTTTGATTGTTGCCTGTATTACATCTTCAAAACCCCTTATTTCCTCTTTATCTTCCTCCTCTCTCTTCCTCCTCTCTCTTCCCCTCTCTCTTCCCCTTCTCTCTTCCTCCTCTCTCTTCCTCCTCCCTCTTCCCCTCTCTCTTCCCCCTCTCTCTTCCTCCTCTCTCTTCCTCCTCTCTCTTCCTCCTCTCTCTTCCTCCTCTCTCTTCCTCTCTCTCTTCTCTCTTCTCTTCCTCTCTCTCTTCCTCCTCTCTCTTCCTCCTCTCTCTTCCTCCTCCTCTCCCTCTTCCTCTCTTCCTCTTCTCTCTTCCTCCTCTCTCTTCCTCCTCTCTCTTCCTCCTCTCTCTTCCTCCTCTCTCTTCCCCTCTCTCTTCCTCTTCTCTTCTTCCTCCTCTCTCTCCTCTCTCCTTCCTCCTCTCTCTTCCCTTCTCTTCCTCCTCCCTCTTCCCCTTCTCTCTTCCTCCTCCCTCTTCCCCTTCTCTCTTCCTCCTCTCTCTTCCCCTCTCTTCCTCCTCTCTCTTCCCCATCTCTCTTCCTCCTCCCCTCTTCCCCTTCACTCTTCCTCCTCTCTCTTCCTCCTCCCTCTTCCCCTTCTCTTCTTCCTCCTCCCTCTTCCCCTTCTCTCTTCCTCCTCTCTCTTCCCCTCTCTCTTCCTCCTCCCTCTTCCCCTCTCTCTTCCTCCTCTCTCTTCCTCCTCCCTCTTCCCCTTCTCTCTTCCTCCTCCCTCTTCCCCTTCTCTCTTCCTCCTCCCTCTTTCCCTCTCTCTTCCTCCTCTCTCTTCCTCCTCTCTCTTCCTCCTCTCTCTTCCTCCTCTCTCTTCCTCCTCCCTCTTCCCCTTCTCTCTTCCTCCTCCCCTCTTCCCCTTCTCTCTTCCTCCTCTCTCTTCCCCTCTCTTCCTCCTCTCTCTTCCCCTTCTCTCTTCCTCCTCCCTCTTCCCCTTCACTCTTCCTCCTCTCTCTTCCTCCTCCCTCTTCCCCTTCTCTCTTCCTCCTCCCTCTTCCCCTTCTCTCTTCCTCCTCTCTCTTCCCCTCTCTCTTCCTCCTCCCTCTTCCCCTTCTCTCTTCCTCCTCCCTCTTCCCCTTCTCTCTTCCTCCTCCCTCTTCCCCTATCTCTTCCTCCTCCCTCTTCCCCTTCTCTCTTCCTCCTCTCTCTTCCCCTCTCTCTTCCTCCTCCCTCTTCCCCTCTCTCTTCCTCCTCCCTCTTCCCCTTCTCTCTTCCTCCTCCCTCTTCCCCTTCACTCTTCCTCCTCTCTCTTCCTCCTCCCTCTTCCCCTTCTCTCTTCCTCCTCTCTCTTCCTCCTCCCTCTTCCCCTTCACTCTTCCTCCTCTCTCTTCCTCCTCCTCCCTCTTCCCCTTCTCTCTTCCTCCTCCCTCTTCCCCTTCTCTCTTCCTCCTCTCTCTTCCCCTCTCTCTTCCTCCTCCCTCTTCCCCTTCTCTCTTTCCTCCTCCCTCTTCCCCTTCTCTCTTCCTCCTCCCTCTTCCCCTCTCTCTTCCTCCTCCCTCTTCCCCTTCTCTCTTCCTCCTCCCTCTTCCCCTTCTCTCTTCCTCCTCCCTCTTCCCCTTCTCTCTTCCTCCTCTCTCTTCCTCTTCCCTCTTCCCCTTCTCTCTTCCTCCTCTCTCTTCCTCTTCCCTCTTCCCCTTCTCTCTTCCCCTCTCTTCCCCTCTCTCTTCCTCCTCTCTCTTCCCCTCTCTCTTCCCCTTCTCTCTTCCCCTTCTCTCTTCCCCTCTCTCTTCCTCCTCTCTCTTCCCCTCTCTCTTCTCCTCTCTCTTCCCCTCTCTCTTCCTCCTCTCTCTTCCTACTCTCTCTTCCCCTCTCTCTTCCTCCTCTCTCTTCCCTTCTCTCTCTTCCCCCTCTCTCTTCCTCCTCTCTCTTCCTCCTCTCTTCCCCTCTCTCTTCCTCCTCTCTCTTCCCCTCTCTCTTCCTCCTCTCTCTTCCCCTTCTCTCTTCCCCTCTCTCTTCCTCCTCTCTGCCTTTTTTCTCTCGATTCAGCCTCAACAGCTAATCCTGCTCTTTTATGCAGGAGAGAGCATCATTTCCAGAACTCCCCTCCTTTCCTTTCCCTACTACCTACTAAAGTACATTAATACCACTCTGATGTAGGTGGCAGGTCTATGAGCATAATACTAGGAGGGAGACCATTTGGTTCACAGGTAAACGTTCCCAGAGCTTTAGCTGGGCGGTGGCTCAGTGATTTCTGGCTGTTTTCTAGTTCCAGATTCTGCCTCTAATGTAGTGGCAGGTGTCAGAGCAGAGACTGGGAGGGAGCCATTTTAAAACGTTCCCAGAACGTAAGCTGAAAGTTGGCTCAGCGATTTTCTGGACGCGTGGCTCCAGACTCTGCCAGGTCAGCAACGTTTATTTATAGCGAGGTGATTGGAGGTTAGTCACATGCGCTAGGGAGCTCACCCAACCATCCTGGGGCTATAAAGGGTGTGACTGGGCCAGGGGCACAGCTGCATCCCTCACACTGGAGAGATGGCTCTAGTCTGCAGCCCAGGGAACCCACTCCCTCATTCACGCACGCACACACACACACACACGCACACACACACACACACACACACATACACACACACACACACACAATGTGTGTATATGTGTTGTGTATATGTGGCTTATACCTAATATGTGTGGCTTTCTAGCGCAGAATAATAATTAGAGTTTGTATACCTGTGAATGGTAGCGTGTGACAGGGGTGTAAACGTGGGTGTAAATGTGTGTGTGCTCACTGCCCAGGTGAGTGAGAGTATGTTTCTATATATGTGTAAGTGTCTACACTGCTTTCTTGCTCAGGATCATAATCCGAGTTTGAATAGAGGTTGTGAATGGATGTGCAGCGTGGTCGGATGTGTAAACGTACAATATGAGAACTCACCGCTCCCCCATTCAGGATCATGGTCATCTCAGTGGGCTGGTACACGTTGCTGCGGAAGGGGGCACTGGGTCTGGGTGCTGTGTTACCATTATGATGACCTGCACTCCTCAGACCTGGCACAGCAGAGGAACAACGATATTATGTTATTCTCTTCTGCAAACACATTCATTCATCCATTCTACATTAAGATCGACACAGGAACAGATGCCTAATCTGTACTTTTAACACACATGCTGTACAGGTACTGTTTGTACCACGACAAGAACCACTGCTCTTTTTAACCCAGTATGGTAATATCACTATGTCACTATGTCCTACATCCAACCCCATACACAGAAACATGCATGTAAAACCTCAGTAGAGCTGTACTGAGCTTGTAAGCATGAATTTGAATATACATTTGAAAGTCAAAGTCTCTTGTTACCTGCAGTGTTTTCGTCAAAGCCGTAGCCCTGGTTCTCCGGAAACTGCCTGTGTGAGAGGGGGATGTCCTCGTCGAAGCTGGTCTCCCTCATGCGGGACGGGGCCTGGGACGTGTCAAAATAGTCAGGGGCGGAGGGTTGTGGCGGGGAGCAGAGACAGGAGTGTGCCTCGGGCACGGCGTGGAACAGGAGGAGGAGCCAACCCTGTGCCACCAGTGCTATCGCCAATGCTGGATCGTCCCAGTCCGGGGACCGCCCCAGCCAGGCGTTACCGTAGAGATAGAAGCCCACCCAGGCAACCCAGAGGAGGAGGGACAACAGACAGGCGGAGAGGAGCCAGACCGCGTTACAGCGCCACTGCCGGATCTTCCCACAGAGAGCGAAGGAGGCCGCCCCCAGCGCGGCTAGCAGTAGCGCAAGCACATAGCTACAGGCTAAGGAGAAGTCCAGAGGCAGGTACTGGCAGGCCGCTCTGCCCTCCCTGAGCACCGTGAGCAGGAGCCACTCGGCGGCGATGATCCCCTGGACGGCGCTCAGCCCCAGGGCCAGGCCGGTCAGAGTGCAGCCCCCCGGGCTCCGGCGCTCGCTGCCCAACCTCCGGAGCCGCACACCCTGGACCAGCAGGCAGGAGAAGCACAGGGCGAAGAGCAGGCCCCAGAGGGCACGGCGCAGAAGACACAACTGTTCGTCACGCTCGATGAGGTAGGCGAAACTGAGGCCGAACAGGCCCAGGATGCCCAGGAGCAGGAGGAGAATGGGTCCCACGCCGCTGCGCTTCTCCGCCTCGCTCACGTGGTGTAGTCGGCAGAGGATGATCAGGCCCAGTAAAATGGCAGCCAGGGCGCCGCCGGCCGCTGCAGATTCAACCGCCACGCCCCAAACAGAGTCCAGGTCACAGAGGAGGGTGTAGGGGCGCACCAGGCCCCAGCCACACCCCCGGGGCACTGCCAACGTGTCCTCATCAGGGTCCTGGGAGGAACCACGCTGGACCACGGAGAGGAGGAGGAGGACAGGGAAGAACGCCATCTCTAAGAGGAGGAGGGAGGAGAGAGGGTAGAGAAACAGTCATTTCTGGATCAAAATGTGCAAAGTGAAACAAAGTGTGACAAGTAAATCGTCTACTGTAAATCTGGCTGTGTTTTTTTATGAAACAAGTGATCACTGTGTGAGTGACAGTGTATGTACATGGAAGTGTTATCCAACGGCACACACGCACCCACACTTCCTGTATCCACAACAGGAGCACAGTGACTCTCTCCTTCCATCCTGTAAATGGCCAGAGGTCAACACACAGCCAAGAGGCTCCTTACCAACATTACACACTGATAGCTTCAACATACGTACACATACACTGACTACACCAATGCATGCATGCACACACACCCAGACAAATGCATATATACACACACAAAATGATGAGCATTAACTAGATATTTCCAGAACAAGAGCATTCAAGTAAACAAACCATTCATATGGTTTTACCATGAAGCTGAGAGTCGGAGGTTGGAAATGTACTTGTTTTGAAAGGAGAACATTGAGTTACCGGTAGTCTTTATAACATCAGTATCCACAGACAGAGTCATACTCAGAGAAAACACTGCTCACTGTCTGAGCGGACGCGGGAAGGCATGTAGAATCATATCAATGGAGGCTGGTGGGAGGAGCTATAGAATGAGGATCGTTGGTTTTGGATGGGGGTCATGTACGTAAGTGTTTCAGTAACAATCTTATCGATATTTTAGGGAAATATTTAGCTGATTTGATAAATCACTTGGGAAGGACAGGCTCAATGTAATGGCTAGAATGGAATTATGGGAACAGAGTCAAACATCAATCAAATTTCAAATCAAATGTAGTTACATCAGCAGATGACACAAAGTGCTGTACAGAAACCCAGCCTAAAACCCCAAACAGCAAGCAATACAGGTGTAGAAGCACGTGGTTTCTATATGTTTGATGTGTTTGACTCCGTTCCATTGCCTACATTCCAGCCATTACAATGAGCCCGTCCTCCTATAGCTCCTCCCACCAGCCTCCACAGGATCATATATATATCAGGAATAGAAGAACAGGGATCCTCCTGTCCAGACAGAGGAGCTGACAGCATCATGTTGTTTAGGTAAGACACTGAGACGAGGCATATTGCATAGGTAAAACACACACACACACACATTTAAAATGAAGATCTTCAGAAAGCACTGACAGCCAGAGTAGGGCAACTGAGGAAATCAATATCACCTCACAGTGACTGTCTGTTTCTCCATCACATTAACTCCCTATCCCATTCTATCCTATCCCATTCTATCCTATCCCATCCTATCCTATCCCATCCCATTCTATCCTATCCCATCCCATCCTATCCCATTCTACCCTATCCCATCTTATCCCATCCTGTCTCATCCTAACCTATCCCACCCTATCCCATCCTATCCCACCCTATCCCATTCTACCTTATCCCATCCTATCCCATCCTATCCTATCCCATCCCATCCTATCCCATTCTATCCTATCCCATTTTATCCCATTCTATCCTATCCCATCCTATCCTATCCCATCCTATCCCATCCCATTCTATCCTATCCCATCCCATTCTATCCCATCCCATCCCATTCTATCCTATCCCATCCTATCCCATCCCATCCTATCCCATTCTATCTTATCCCATCCCATCCTATCCCATCCTATCCTATCCCATCCCATCCTATCCCATCCTATCCCATCCCATCCTATCCCATTTTATCCTATCCCATCTCATCCTATCCCATTCTATCCTATCCCATCCCATCCTATCCTATCCCATCCCATCCTTTCCCATTCTATCCCATCCCATCCTATCCCATTCTATCCTATCCCATCTCATCCTATCCCATTCTATCCTATCCCATCTCATCCTATCCCATTCTATCATATCCCATCTCATCCTATCCCATTCTATCATATCCCATTCTATCATATCCCATCCTATCCCATCCCATCCTATCCCATCCCATCTCATCTCATCCCATTCTATCGTATCCCATCCTATCCCATCCCATCCCATCCTATTCTATCCCATCTCATCCTATCCCCTTCTATCGTATCCCATTTGGCCGCCTTTCGTTCCAGTTCTCTGCTGCCTGTGACTGGAACGAATTGCAAAAATCGCTGAAGTTGGAGACTTTTATCTCCCTCACCAACTTCAAACATCTGCTATCTGAGCAGCTAACCGATCGCTGCAGCTGTACATAGTCTATTGGTAAATAGCCCACCCATTTTCACCTACCTCATCCCCATACTGTTTTTATTTATTTATTTTTCTGCTCTTTTGCACACCAATATCTCTACCTGTACATAACCATCTGATCATTTATCTGCATAATTGTAATTATTTGCCTACCTTCTCATGCCTTTTGCACACAATGTATATATAGACTCCCCTTTTTTCTACTGTGTTATTGACTTGTTAATTGTTTACTCCATGTGTAACTCTGTGTTGTCTGTTCACACTGCTATGCCTTATCTTGGCCAGGTCGCAGTTGCAAATGAGAACTTGTTCTCAACTAGCCTACCTGGTTAAATAAAGGTGAAATATTTTTTTTTTTTTTTTAAATAAAATAAAAAATATGGTATCCCATCTTATCCCATCCTGTCTCATCCTACCCTATCCCATCCTATCCCACCCTATCCCGTTCTACCCTATCCCATCCCATCCTATCCTATCACATCCTACCCTATCCCATCTTATCCCATCCTGTCTCATCCTAACCTATCCCACCCTATCCCATCCTATCCCACCCTATCCCATTCTACCTTATCCCATCCTATCTCATCCTACCCTATCCCATCCCATCCTATCCCATCCTATCCAATCCCATTTTATCCTAATCTACTCTATCCTTTCCCATCCTATCCCATCCTACCCTATCCCATCCCATCCTATCCTCCTATCCCATCCTATCTCATCCTACCCATTTCCCATCCTATCCTATCCCATCTCATCCTATCCTATCCCATCCCATCCTATCCAATCCCATTTTATCCTAATCTTCCCTATCCCTTTCCATCCTATCCTATCCCATCCTATCCTATCCTATCCCATCCTACCCTATCCCATCCTATCCTATCCCATCCAATCCCATCCTATCTCATCCTACCCTATCCCATCCTATCCAATCCCATTTTATCCCAATCTTCCCTATCCCTTTCCATCCTATCCTATCCCATCCTACCCTATCCCATCCTATCCTATCCCATCCCATCCTATCCAATCCCATTTTATCCTAATCTTCCCTATCCCTTTCCATCCTATCCTATCTCATCCTATCCTATCCCATCCTATCCTATCCCATCCTATCCCATCCTATCCTATCCCATCCTATCCAATCCCATTTTATCCTAATCTTCCCTATCCCTTTCCATCCTATCCTATCCCATCCCATCCTATCCAATCCCATTTTATCCTAATCTTCCCTATCCCTTTCCATCCTACCCTATCCCATCCTACCCTATCCCATCCTACCCTATCCCATCATACCCTATCCCATCCTATCCCATCCTATCCTATCCTATCCTACCCTATCCCATCCTATCCCATCCTACCCTATCCCATCCTACCCTATCCCATCCTATCCTATCCCATCCTACCCTATCCCATCCTACCCTATCCCATCCTACCCTATCCCATCCTATCCCATCCTATCCCATCCTACCCTATCCCATCCTACCCTATCCCATCCTACCCTATCCCATCCCATCCCATCCTCATATCCTATCCTATCCCATCCTACCCTATCCCATCCTACCCTATCCCATCCTACCCTATCCCATCCTACCCTATCCTATCCTATCCCATCCTAACAAAACAAATACACAAGACGATCCCTCATAAGTCTCTAAAGAGACAACGAACACACTGTAGGATCAGTATGTAAGGCTGTATCTAAACTCACAAACACACACACACATTCACACTGACACACCAGCCTGTTTTTAAACCAGCCTAGTAACAGTCAACAACATCTGTCCGGTCCCTTCACGACACATCACACACTGACCTTTCAGACATACTTTCCTATCTGCCTCATACAGTCAATAGCACTGCATTCATTTTAAACCTTCACCACGCATCACTCTAACACACACAACCACACAAATACAACACAGACCCTACACAACCCTTTCACCCTGTTCACACTATCATGCCCACCCAAACCAAACTGTGTTGGCTGACATAACAACACAGACCCTACACAACCCTTTCACTCTGTTCACACTATCATGCCCACCCAAACCAAACTGTGTTGGCTGACATAACACAGACCCTACACAACCCTTTCACTCTGTTCACACTATCATGCCCACCCAAACCAAACTGACTGGCTGACATATTGTCTTTGCACATTGTCCTTTTTAGCATGGTTCCTGCAACTACAGAATGTTGGATGTGTACACAACCCAGCTCAGTGCAGTTTGGTTAGGCTCAGTAATGGGAAAAGCCCTGTGGTTAGCCTTAATTAGGTCTGGCTCATGGAAATAACCTGGGGTCGCTGATAGTGGTGGTGGGATCCAAAAGAGAAAAATACACAATTTTGGATTCATGAATGTTGGCATTAAACCCCTCTATCAGGGTGTTGGTTCGCTCCAAGGCAGCTTAGACTAATTCAGATTACAGACAGCTTTATGAGTGTGTCGAGGATATCTGGTGCAGCAAGGCTTCCAGCCACTGTCTTTATCTGAGCTATGCTATATCTGAGCTATGCTATATCTGTTCTATGCTATATCCGAGCTATGCTATATCTGTTCTATGCTATATCTGAGCTATGCTATATCTGTTCTATGCTATATTTGAGATATGCTATATCTGTTCTATGCTATAGCTGAGCTATGCTATATCTGAGCTATGCTATATCTGAGCTATGCTATATCTGAGCTATGCTATATCTGTTCTATGCTATATCTGAGCTATGCTATATCTGTTCTATGCTATATCTGAGCTATGCTATATCTGTTTTATGCTATATCTGTTCTATGCTATATCTGTTCTATGCTATATCTGCGCTGTGCTATATCTGTGCTGTGCTATATCTGCGCTATGCTATATCTGTGCTATGCTATATCTGTGCTATGCTATATCTGCTTCTAGGTGCCATTAATAGACAGTAACATAATATTTACATCAGTGGCAGTCGGTGCCATTTAAGATTAGGGAGGACAATTTATTGGACTTATTTATATTACAGCATATTGGATGACTGTCATTCATATTCTATTCACCCAGTTCAATGTAACAGCAATAACTTTAGGCTACTAGCCTACATAACTCACATGTTCCCTATACCCATCATGAGGTTGCTACATCCTATCCTTTGAATGAAAACGTACAATGTAGATGCACAGGTTGATAGACAAATTGGAGTAATCAGGGTGACAGACAGTGACACATTCAATACCACCTTGCGCGCTCTTTCCTGCATCTAGCTGATAAGGGGGAATCATTCGTCCAAACAGTTGCCAACAAGAGTTTCTATTGGACAAATTCCGGTAGGTTTATCCTCATTTCATTCCGTTTTCTTCCATTTAAGAAATGTTTTTCAACAGAATCGGCGGAATGAATACACCCCTGATCACACAGTTCACCTTCATAGCAGCCACATACAAACAGCAACATCACTTGCTTGTTGTTGTATAATTCCTTCTCGCATCAACACGCTCTCCTCCTCTCACCTTTTCCCTTCGTTGTGCACTTCAGTGCACAACACGTCAGCTGTCTGTGGCCAGGCGAACAAATCTTTCCAAGCTAAACCTTCATACTATATGTTACCATATTAGCTAACATCGTAGGCAACATAGCTACAAGAGCTAACATGTTAGTAAACCCGCTACAATCATGCAGTACAGTGTCCAACAAGACGTTTAGCAGCTACACCGGCGGGCCCTGGTGGCAATACATTAATACAACCGAAAGCTTATCTTGACTTGGATGAGTTCCTATGTTGGATAGGCTTAGCCAGCTAGCTAACATAAATAGCATTCCTCTCTTTGAGCCCGGTGTTTGAGTAGGCTAAATTAGCTAGCTAAGTGAAAAAAATATATATATATAGCTATCTCTCTCTGCTGCTTCTCTTTAATTTTTAAAGAAATTAATTTGTTCAAAACTATTGTCTTTCTCTCTATTTGAGTCAACTACTGACCACATTGAATGCACTGCAGTGCTAGCTAGCTGTAGCTTGTGCTTTCAGTACTAGATTCATTCTAGTACTTATTTGATTTACACTAATGGGAGATTCTGGAGAGGCGCTTGACAGCATTTTACACCACAATCAACAAAACACCAAATGATGGAATTTCTCGTGAAATGGTGTCGCATCCCTCCAATAGAGTTCCAGACACTTGTATAATCTATGCCAAGGTGCATTGAAGTTCTCATGGTGGCCTTATTAAAACACTTTATGTTGGTGTTTCCTTTCTTTGGAAGTTACCTGTAGGTAGAAGTTGTTCCTAACCACCCATTCATGGTCAATGTTATCGTTCATCAATTGGTTAAGGTTAGGAGTGGGAGCTGGGTTAAGGTTAGGAGTGGGGACTGGGGATACTTCTACCTTGAGCCCTCTCTTGCAGGCAGACACGTTTCAAACCAAGGTCAAGTGTGTGTGTGAGGGACAGGAGGCATGCTTGAGGTAAATCCTGGGCTCAAGGCCCACAGGGGTCACTGGGGTCAGGGGTGAGAAGTCATGCCTTGACACCCGACCTGCAGCTCTGACTGATTGGCTTGAGATACAAGTTGCAGCTTAACCACAGATCTAGGATCAGATTACCTAACCTCCAATCCTGACCTTAACCATTAGGAGGGTGAGGAATTGCTAGATCAGTGGGCACCTGACCTGTAGCCCTGAGTGTCTGGGCCACAACAGCCCATATGTTTGCCATTGTGTAGGCCTAGTAGGTAGTTCTCCAGCTCACACATTTTGGTTCCCAAAACATTCAGGGAACATTGTTTTTAGGCTGTGGGAATGTTCTATGTTAACTGGGCTAATGTCCCAAGAGGCATTCCAATCAGAAATGTTAGTTCTCAGAACATTGGGTAAAAATATGTTGGTTGTGGGAATGTTCTGTGTTAGCTGGGCGAATGTCTCAAGAGGGTTCACAGTCATTATTTAAGCAATGCTATTTTTGCATGTTTAAAAACACAGGACTTGTTTACGACTTTGGTGCATTGTGATTTGCCAAGTATGCCCAGGGCTCAGAGAGTACAGGTGAAACCTTAAATCCCTTTATTTTCCACCACTGGTTACCACTGGTTTATATTAACAGCAATCAGCGCTTCCACAAGGATGAGTCAACTAAGCATGGCTTTAACTCTATTCACACACACACACACACGTACGCACACGCACACACACACACACACACGCACATGCACATGCAGGCAAACACACACACCCCTAAACACGTTGCTAACTCTACTCATACACACGCATGCATGCGCACACACACGCACATCACTGGCACAAGCACACACAGACAGCTCTGGGTGTTGTGTTCAGTCCTCACACAATGTTTTGTTCTGGCAGAGCCCCTGATAACCATGGTTACGCCCCATCTCTGAAAAGACAGGAGCGAGAGAGGGAGGACAGGACAGAGGGGGTTCACTCATCCCCACACAACCATGCAGACTGCTGTTTCCTCTCCCTCTCTCTCTGGCTCTGCTTTGTGACAGGGAATGAAAACCACATTGTGAGGCTGCAGTGTGGAGTACAGACTCAGAACATATAGTAACAGACAGGTAGTGACGCTGAGTTTCAACACACATACAGTACTGGAGAGAGATCAAGAGAGCTACATCACCATGCTCACTCCAGTCATCCATCTATCAATTCATTCATTCACCCGCTCAACCAACCATCTATACAATCAGTCTTTCAGTCGCTTCCTCTCTCACTTTCTCAGTCCCTCACTCACCTCCACACTCAGTCCCTCTCTTCTCCGTTCACTCACTCATTCCCACACTTACTTACTTACTCACTCAATCTGGCACAGATGGCTTCCACTCTGTGTAGGGCGACTGTCTGACAGGCTGGAGATGGTACACAGAGTACTGACAGAGACAACCACCCAAACACTCTCCCTCCCTCCCTCCCTCCCTCCCTCCCTCCCTCCCTCCCTCCCTCCCTCCCTCCCTCCCTCCCTCCCTCCCCCCTCCCTCCCTCCCTCATATGAGTAATGTGAAGTAGAGCCCCCCAGCCTTCCTTCCTCCATAGCAGAAAAAAACTTTAGTGTCTTCATCCCTTTTATCTCTCTGTCCCCTCTCTATATCGTCTATTTCCCTCTCTGTCCCCTCTCTATGTCGTCTATTTCCCTCTCTGTCCCCTCTCTATATCTGTCTATTTCCCTCTCTGCCCCCTCTCTATATCTGTCTATTTTCCTCTCTGCCCCCTCTCTATAGCTGTCTATTTCCCTCTCTGCCCCCTCTCTATAGCTGTCTATTTCCCTCTCTGCCCCCTCTCTATAGCTGTCTATTTCCCTCTCTGCCCCCTCTCTATATATGTCTATTTCCCTATCTGTCCCCTCTCTATATCTGTCTATTTCCCCCTCTCTATATCCGTCTATTTCCCCCTCTCTGTCCCCTCTCTATATCCGTCTATTTCCCCCTCTGTCCCCTCTCTACATCTGTCTATTTCCCTCTCTGCCCCCTCTCTATATCTGTCTATTTTCCTCTCTGCCCCCTCTCTATAGCTGTCTATTTCCCTCTCTGCCCCCTCTCTATAGCTGTCTATTTCCCTCTCTGCCCCCTCTCTATAGCTGTCTATTTCCCTCTCTGCCCCCTCTCTATATATGTCTATTTCCCTATCTGTCCCCTCTCTATATCTGTCTATTTCCCCCTCTCTATATCCGTCTATTTCCCCCTCTCTGTCCCCTCTCTATATCCGTCTATTTCCCCCTCTGTCCCCTCTCTACATCTGTCTATTTCCCTCTCTCTGCCCCTCTCTATATCTGTCTATTTCCCTCTCTCTGCCCCTCTCTATATCCGCCTATTTCCCTCTCTCTGCCCCCTCTCTATATCGTCCATTTCCCTCTCTCTGTCCCCTCTCTATATCGTCCATTTCCCTCTCTCTGTCCCCTCTCTATATCGTCCATTTCCCTCTCTCTGCCCCCTCTCTATATCGTCCATTTCCCTCTCTCTGTCCCCTCTCTATATCGTCCATTTCCCTCTCTCTGCCCCCTCTCTATATTTGTCTAATTCCCTCTCTCTGCCCCCTCTCTATATCGTCCATTTCCCTCTCTCTGTCCCCTCTCTATATTTGTCTATTTCCCTCTCTCTGCCCCCTCTCTATATCGTCCATTTCCCTCTCTCTGTCCCCTCTCTATATCGTCCATTTCCCTCTCTCTGCCCCCTCTCTATATTTGTCTATTTCCCTCTCTCTGCCCCCTCTCTATATCGTCCATTTCCCTCTCTCTGCCCCCTCTCTATATTTGTCTATTTCCCTCTCTCTGCCCCCTCTCTATATCGTCCATTTCCCTCTCTCTGTCCCCTCTCTATATCGTCCATTTCCCTCTCTCTGTCCCCTCTCTATATCGTCCATTTCCCTCTCTCTGCCCCCTCTCTATATCGTCCATTTCCCTCTCTCTGTCCCCTCTCTATATCGTCCATTTCCCTCTCTCTGCCCCCTCTCTATATCGTCCATTTCCCTCTCTCTGTCCCCTCTCTATATCGTCCATTTCCCTCTCTCTGCCCCCTCTCTATATCGTCCATTTCCCTCTCTCTGTCCCCTCTCTATATCGTCCATTTCCCTCTCTCTGCCCCCTCTCTATATTTGTCTATTTCCCTCTCTCTGTCCCCTCTCTATATTTGTCTATTTCCCTCTCTCTGCCCCCTCTCTATATCGTCCATTTCCCTCTCTCTGCCCCGTCTCTATATCGTCCATTTCCCTCTCTCTGTCCCCTCTCTATATCGTCCATTTCCCTCTCTCTGCCCCCTCTCTATATTTGTCTATTTCCCTCTCTCTGCCCCCTCTCTATATTTGTCTATTTCCCTCTCTCTGCCCCCTCTCTATATCGTCCATTTCCCTCTCTCTGTTCCCTCTCTATATTTGTCTATTTCCCTCTCTCTGTCCCCTCTCTATATCGTCCATTTTCCTCTCTCTGTCCCCTCTCTATATCGTCCATTTCCCTCTCTCTGTCCCTTCTCTATATCGTCCATTTCCCTCTCTCTGCCCCCTCTCTATATCCGTCTATTTCCCTCTCTGTCCCCTCTCTATATTTGTCTATTTCCCTATCTCTGTCCCCTCTCTATATTTGTCTATTTCCCTCTCTATATCATCCATTTCCCTCTCTCTGCCCCCTCTCTTGCTCTCCTTTAGCTGCCACTCCTCTCTCTATTTCGCTCTCTCCATCCGTCTTGTCTTTCGCTCCCTTTGCCCCCTCTTATCCCTCTGTAGCCATTTCTGTCCTCCCCTCAGTTGAAATCTTCTATTTATGTTGAATCTGCTCCCCCTCCCCTGCTGTAAAGAGAACAGCATTCTCATCTCTCTGCCACATTTGAAGATAGGATGTGAACCATGTGCCTTACCCCCTCCCTGGCACTCTCTCTCTCTTCCTCCCTCTCAACACCCAACCACACGGTACTGCAAATCCCCTTCCTTACCCTACATCCCTCTCTTTCTTTATTCACTCGCACTACTTCCCTCTTCCCTTTCTCAGCTCTCTCCTTCCCTGTCTCCGTCTTTCACCCAACACCCGATCATATGGTACAGCAAAACCCCTGCCTTAACCCACATCTCTCTCTACCATCCTCCCTCTTTCCTTCCCCTCTTATGCTCCCCATGCGCTCTCTACCTCCTTCTCTCCCTCTTTCTCACCATCTCCTCACGCTCTGTTTGATTTTCTTCTACCCCTCTATCTCTCCCTCTCTCTTATGTAATGGGGAAGGAGGGATCCAGAATCCAGCTATTACCAGTTCTGCTGCACTGCCTGCACTGTCTGCCTGCTTAGGCATCCTAATCCTCCTCACAGTTACAGATATGGAGGCAAGAGCTGCAGCTGAGGGATCTGTGGTACACAGTGTTGTTATGTGTGAATAACAATGACTACTGTTCCCACAATGCATCTCATTCTCTTTACCTCTGCACACTGAATATTTGTTACCCTAAATGTTTAGTGTATGTATGTAGAGATAAGTGTGTGTCAGTTTATAACGCACAGTGTCAAAACACACACAGTGCATTCAGAAAATATTCAGAGCCCTTGACTTTTTCCACATTTTGTTATGTTATAGCCTTTTTCTAAAATGGATAAAATCAATGTTTTTCCTCATCAATCTACACACAATACCCCATAATGACAAACGAAAACATTTACATAAGTATTCAGACCCTTTGCTATGAAACTCAAAATTGAGCTCAGGTGCATCCTGTTTCCATTGATCATCCTTGAGATGTTTCTACAACTTGATTGGAGTACACCTGTGGTAAATTCAATTGATTGGACATGATTTGGAAAGGCACACACCTGTCTACATAAGGTCCCATAGTTGACTGTGCATGTCAGAGCAAAAACCAAGACATGAGGTTGAAGGAATTGTCCATAGAGCTCCGAGACAGGATTGTGTCAAGGCACAGATCTGGGGAAGGGTAGCAAAAATATTCTACAGCATTGAAGGTCCCCAAGAACACAGTGGCCTCCATCATTCTTAAATGGAAGAAGTTTGGAACCACCAAGACTCTTCCTAGAGCTGGTCGCCCAGCCAAACTGAGCAATCGGGGGAGAAGGGCCTTGGTCAGGGAGGTGACAAGGAACCTGATGGTCACTCTGACAGAGCTCCAGAGTTCCTCTGTGGAGATGGGAGAACCTTCCAGAAGAAGAACCATCTCTGCAGCACTCCACCAATCAGGCCTTTATGGTAGAGTGGCCAGACGGAAGCCACTACTCAGTAAAAGGCACATGACAGCCAGTTTGGCACCTAAAGACTCTCAAACCATGAGAAACTAGATTCTCTGATCTGATGAAACCAAGATTTAAACATGGCACCACCCCTACGGTGAAGCATGGTGGTGGCAGCATCAAGCTGTGGGGATGTTTTTCAGAGGAAGGGACTGGGAGACTAGTCATGATCGAAGGAAAGATGAACGGAGCAAAGTACAGAGAGATCCCGAGCGCTCGGGACCTCAGACTGGGGCGAAGGTTCACCTTCCAACAGGACAACAACCCTAAGCATACTGCCAAGTCAACGCAGAAGTGGCTTCTGGACAAGTCTCGTAATGTCCTTGAGTGGCCCAGCCAGAGCCCGGAATTGAACCCGATCGACATCTCTGTAAATATCTGCGCAGCGACGCTCCCCATCCAACCTGACCGAGCTTGAGAGGATCTGCAGAGAAGAATGGGAGAAACTCCCCAAATACAGGTGTGCCAAGCTTGTAGCGTCATAACCAAGAAGACTTGAGGCTGTAATCACTGCCAAAGATGATTCAATATAGGGTCTGAATACTTATGTAAATGTGATATTTCAATTTTTTGTAATTTTATAAATTTGCTAAAAAAAATGCTTTGTCATTATGGGGTATTGTGGTCTCCCGGGTGGCGCAGTGGTCTAGAGCACTGCATCACAGCGCTAGCTGTGCCACCAGAGACTCTGGGTTCGCGCCCAGGCTCTGTTGCAGCCGGCCGCGATCGGGAGGTCCGTGGGGCGACGCACAATTGGCCTAGCGTCGTCTGGGTTAGGGTGGGTTTGGCCGGTAGGGATATCCTTGTCTCATCGCCGCACCAGCGACTCCTGTGGCGGGCCGGCTAACCAAGGTAGCCAGGTGCACGGTGTTCCCTCCGACACATTGGTGCGGCTGGCTTCCGGGTTGGAGGCGCGCTGTGTTAAGAAGCAGTGCGGCTTGGTTGGGTTGTGTTTCGGAGGACGCATGACTTTCAACCTTCGTCTCTCCCGAGCCCGTACGGGAGTTGTAGCGATGAGACAACATAGTATTGGATACAATGAAATTGGGGAGAAAAGTTATTTTTTATTTTTTTTAAATACAAAATTATGGGGTATTGTGTGTAGATTGATGAGGGGGGGTGGACTATTTAATCAATTAATCAATAAGGCAAAATGTGGAAAATGTCAAGGGGTCTGAATACTTTCCAAATGCACTGTATAGGCTTAGTTCAGACAGCTCAATGTGGATATTTTTTTCCCACTAATTGTTTTTTTTTGACCAATCACATCAGATCTTTTCACATCATGTCTTTTTCAGAGCTGGTTTGATTGGTCAGCTCTCAAAAAAAACTGGTCTGCCTGTATAAACGCAGCCTTACTATCTTACTCCCCAATAGCTCTCACTGCACACTGGTTCTACGCACCATTTACACACCAATGCATCATTTACATACATAGTATACAACTTCACATCAATGTTACAATATACTACACTACAATTAATACCAACACATTGCAACTGCATTTATAAGGCCTATAAATAATGCAATTGCTCATGGCTACGACAGCAAGAACCGTCTTCAGTACCTCAAGTCAAAAGCAGAAACCTACAGAGCAATCCTCTACAATTATCGTCCTCTACAATTACCCTAGACAGTGCACTACCAGATGCTGTGTAATTACCATAACCATAATTGGGTAGATGATTACATTTTCTGACTAGGATCTCTCTCAACTCACTCTCCTCTCCTCAGTCTTTTAGCAATTTTGTCATTCATTTGATATGAATAGAGATGATAAATAATCGGTTTTGTGTGTTTGTTTGTGGAGGGGGGGTGTGAGTATGTGCATGCGTTTAGATGTGTGTGTATATATATATATGTATATATGTGTTTATAAAAACCTGTTTTCACTTTGTCATTATAGGTTATTATGTGTAGATTGATGAGGAAATGTTTTTATTTCATCCATTTTAGAATAAGGCCGTAACGTAACAAAATGTGGAAAAAGTCAAGGGGTCTGAATACTTTCCGAATGCTCTGTATATGTGTGTGTATATGTGTGTGCACATGCATGTGTGTGTGTCCTAACCTTAGCCCGTGCAGGGCTCCAGATGTGGAGATAGACAGATGTTGTTGGGGTCAGCAGGTCATTTCCGGGAGATGGACCAAAGCTTGCCTCACATCTGCCTGTTCTGTTCCATGCCACATTAGTCATCATGTCGTAAGGTAGCCATAATAATTCATTACTAATTAGCCTTTTGAAGTACTATCGCTCCCGACCAATGCTGTAATGTCGTCTACAGAATCGGGGAGGGGACTGTGGATCTCTCTCTGTCCGTTCATTTGTACATTAGTCACATGCGATATCTCAGACAGCACAGACCAGATTCGGACTAAACTTGGGTGAACGATGTGTCTTGCCATAGAGATACAGCATTTACTAAATGACACTGATTGGCCCAAGGTCGGGAGCTACAGTAATTAACTGAAATGTATTGTCCCAAGGGGAGGGACGCTGCATCATTTGTAGGGGACGACATCTTAACGTAAATTGATTCATTTCTGTAATATTTTTGGGGATCAGCAGCAGTACTGTAACGAAGGTGCTTCATTAGGAACAGGGTACTGTTGTTAGCATTGCATCCACCATGAAAGTTGGTGACTAATCGCCATATTGGATGACACTTAAAAATACTCTTTTGGTACGATTCTCTCAATGCATTTAAAGGCATTGGACTTGTGCAAGCATGGCTGGACCAAGTTTCAACAATATTCCTTGACCTGTCTATTTCTTTTAAATCCATGAGGGGGAGTTTACGAGTGTACACTTGGGGAAAAGTGGAAGAATCACAACGCAGCCAGAGCCCAAGGGCAAATGAAGGGGTCAGAGAAGAGATGGAGAGGTCAGGCAAGGATGGGGGCCTTGGGGGGCTTTAATCTGTCTTCAGAAGAGATGCTAGACTGGCAGGACTCCAAACTACATCATCTAACTCTTTTTAAAGACCTGTTTTCTAGACTGGCAGGTTGGCAGGACTCCATACTAGTTATTTTTATACCTGTTTTCTAGACTGGCAGGTTGGCAGGACTCCATACTAGTTATTTTTATACCTGTTTTCTAGACTGGCAGGTTGGCAGGACTCCATACTAGTTATTTTTATACCTGTTTTCTAGACTGGCAGGTTGGCAGGACTCCATACTAGTTATTTTTGAAGACCTGTTTTCTATACTGGCTGGTTGCAGGACTCCATTCTAGTTATTTTTATACCTGCTTTCTAGACTGGCTGGTTGGCAGGACTCCATACTAGTTATTTTTGAAGACCTGTTTTCTAGACTGGCTGGTTGGCAGGACTCCATACTAGTTATTTTTGAAGACCTGTTTTCTAGACTGGCTGGTTGGCAGGACTCCATACTAGTTATTTTTGAAGACCTGTTTTCTAGACTGGCTGGTTGGCAGGACTCCATACTAGTTATTTTTGAAGACCTGTTTTCTAGACTGGCTGGTTGGCAGGACTCCATTCTAGTTATTTTTATACCTGCTTTCTAGACTGGCTGGTTGGCAGGACTCCATACTAGTTATTTTTGAAGACCTGTTTTCTATACTGGCTGGTTGGCAGGACTCCATTCTAGTTATTTTTATACCTGCTTTCTAGACTGGCTGGTTGGCAGGACTCCATACTAGTTATTTTTGAAGACCTGTTTTCTAGACTGGCTGGTTGGCAGGACTCCATACTAGTTATTTTTGAAGACCTGTTTTCTAGACTGGCTGGTTGGCAGGACTCCATACTAGTTATTTTTGAAGACCTGTTTTCTAGACTGGCTGGTTGGCAGGACTCCATACTAGTTATTTTTGAAGACCTGTTTTCTAGACTGGCTGGTTGGCAGGACTCCATTCTAGTTATTTTTGAAGACCTGTTTTCTAGACTGGCTGGTTGGCAGGACTCCATACTAGTTCTTTTTATACCTGTTTTCTAGACTGGCTGGTTGGCAGGACTCCATACTAACTCTTTTTATACCTGTTTTCTAGACTGGCTAGTTGGCAGGACTTCATACTAGCTCTTTTTAAAGACTGGCAGGTTGTCAGGACTCCATAGTAGCTTTTTTTAAAGACTGGCACGTTGGCAGGACTCCATACTAGCTCTTTTTAAAGACTGGCAGGTTGGCAGGACTCCATACTAGCTCTTTTTATACCTGTTTTCTAGACTGGCAAGTTGGCAGGACTCCATACTAGTTATTTTTATACCTGTTTTCTAGTCTGGCTGGTTGGCAGGACTCCATACTAGCTCTTTTTAAAGACTGGCACGTTGGCAGGACTCCATACTAGCTCTTTTTAAAGACTGGTAGGTTGGCAGGACTCCATACTAGTTATTTTTGAAGACCTGTTTTCTAGACTGGCAGGTTGGCAGGACTCCATACTAGTTATTTTTGAAGACCTGCTTTCTAGACTGGCTGGTTGGCAGGACTCCATACTAGTTATTTTTGAAGACCTGTTTTCTAGACTGGGTGGTTGGCAGGACTCCATACTAGTTATTTTTGAAGACCTGTTTTCTAGACTGGCTGGTTGGCAGGACTCCATACTAGTTATTTTTGAAGACCTGTTTTCTAGACTGGCTGGTTGGCAGGACTCCATACTAGTTATTTTTGAAGACCTGTTTTCTAGACTGGCTGGTTGGCAGGACTCCATTCTAGTTATTTTTGAAGACCTGTTTTCTAGACTGGCTGGTTGGCAGGACTCCGTTCTAGTTATTTTTGAAGACCTGTTTTCTAGACTGGGTGGTTGGCAGGACTCCATACTAGTTATTTTTGAAGACCTGTTTTCTAGACTGGGTGGTTGGCAGGACTCCATTCTAGTTATTTTTAAAGACCTATTTTCTTTCCTCCATCTCACAATAACACTATGTTCCTTCACTGACGTCATCGGTCTTCCACAGCTGTGTGTCAGATAAATGGAGGGAGTGACAGAGAATAAGATAGAGAAAGACTGAGGAAGAGAGAGGAGACAGGTGGAATAGAGAGAATGAGAGAGGGTTGTGGCAATGAGAGAGAGAAAGAACGAGATAAATAAATAAAGACTATGCCAGAGAGACAGAGAGAGATGGAGATAAATAAATAAAGACTATGCCAGAGAGACAGAGAGAGATGGAGATAAATAAATAAAGACTATGCCAGAGAGACTGATCAGACAGACAAACACACTGATGATCAGACAGACAGACAGACAGACAGACAGACAGACAGACAGGGATAGTTCTGTGCCTCCCTCCATGGTCCCCAGACCTCTCCAGGCATCCCAGGCCTGGATAATTAGTCCTCATTAACATGTGACTGGGTCTCACAGTGTGACCATATGCTAATTGACTTGGCAATTAAGTCAACTTTTTTATGATTAGAGAGAGTCAGAGAGCATGACTGGGTTACATGATAATGATCAGAGAGAGAGTCAGAGAGCATGTCTGGGTTACATAATAATGATCAGAGAGAGAGTCAGAGAGCATGTCTGGGTTACATGATCATGATCAGAGAGAGAGTCAGAGAGCATGTCTGGGTTACATGATAATGATCAGAGAGAGAGTCAGAGAGCATGTCTGGGTTACATGATAATGATCAGAGAGAGTCAGAGAGCATGTCTGGGTTACATTATAATGATCAGAGAGAGAGAGTCAGAGAGCATGTCTGGGTTACATGATAATGATCAGAGAGAGAGTCAGAGAGCATGTCTGGGTTACGTGATAATGATCAGAGAGAGAGTCAGAGAGCATGTCTGGGTTACATAATAATGATCAGAGAGAGAGTCAGAGAGCATGTCTGGGTTACATTATAATGATCAGAGAGAGAGAGAGTCAGAGAGCATGTCTGGGTTACATTATAATGATCAGAGAGAGAGTCAGAGAGCATGTCTGGGTTACATGATAATGATCAGAGAGAGAGTCAGAGAGCATGTCTGGGTTACGTGATAATGATCAGAGAGAGAGTCAGAGAGCATGTCTGGGTTACATTATAATGATCAGAGAGAGAGTCAGAGAGCATGTCTGGGTTACATTATAATGATCAGAAGAAGAATTAGTGGAGTGGGTTGTGCTGGGGAGTGGAATGGAGAGAAGATGAGAGGAGAGAAACAGAGGAGAGCAGGATGTGCGGAGGAAGCTGTAGCGTGGAAGGGATTGTTGTGTGATTGTTGTGTGATGAGTCAAGCTGTTGCCTCTGAGCACAGACACACGTGCACACAAGAGGAAACTCAGGCGTTGATGAAGATATGACATGCTCATACGTTCTCTCTCTCTTTCTCTGTCTCACACACAGCTCTACCAGATATACACATGGTTGGCATAAGGTACATATGGTTGAGAGAGAAGAAGGCCAGAGGGTAAAACATCAGGTGTTCGAGGTTTGAATGATGACTAACTCACTCTGTGTGACACCAAAGACAGGACCTCAGAATAATATTGCATATTTGTATGTAGTCTACTTCTCCTTTGCAGGTCATGTCCAGCATACACTCTTAGAAAAAAGGGTTCCAAAAAGGTTCTTCAGCTGTCCCCATAGGAGAACCCTTTTTGGTTCCAGGTAGAACTATTTTGGGTTCCATGTAGAACCCTCTGTGGAAAAGATTTAACATGGAACCCAAAATGATCTGGAATCATTATTGGGGACTGCCGCAGAAGTGTTTTAGGTTCTAGATAGCACCTTTTTTTCTAAGAGTGTAATCGCCCCTTGTAGGATAAACAAAGAAGACATTTTGAATGGAATTTAAACCGTCCCTGATCTGTTTCATTAAGTACATTCTAGAACACAGAACACACTCAGAGACACCCATGGCATTTCTAACCACATACAATTAGGGATGGGCGATATATCAAATTCATTTTAATTTCTGTTTTTGCACGTTAATTAAAATGCCTGTATCGCAAGAATCTAGTTTTTACTGTTTACATTTTTTTCAGAGCATTTATGTCCGCTTATTCTCATGTTGTCTTTTTGGTCTCGTCTCCTTCTCTCCTTTTGCTGTGACTGTGCACCTTACCGTTTACACACACGCCAAGCCCCTCCCCCACACGCCAAGCCCCTCCCCCACACACAGAGCCCCTCTCATCACACACCAAGCCCCTCCCCAACACACAAAGCCCCTCCCCCACACTCAGAGCCCCTCCCTCCCCCACACACAGAGCCCCTCCCTCCCCCACACACAGAGCCCCTCCCTCCCCCACACTCAGAGCCCCTCCCTCCCCCACACTCAGAGCCCCTCCCTCCCCACACACAGAGCCCCTGCCTCCCCCACACTCAGAGCCCCTCCATCCCCCACACTCAGAGCCCCTCCCCCACACACACAGAGCCCCTCCCCCACACTCAGAGCCCCTCCCTCCCCCACACACAGAGCCTCTCCCCCACACTCAGAGCCCCTCCCTCACCCACACTCAGAGCCCCTCCCTCACCCACACACAGAGCCCCTTCCTCCCCTACACACAGAGCCCCTCCCTCCCCCACACTCAGAGCCCCTCCCTCCCCCACACACAGAGCCTCTCCCCCACACACAGAGCCTCTCCCCCACACTCAGAGCCCCTCCCTCACCCACACTCAGAGCCCCTCCCTCCCCCACACACAGAGCCCCTCCCTCCCCCACACACAGAGCCCCTCCCTCCCCCACACACAGAGCCCCTCCCATCACACACCAAGCCCCTCCCCCACACACAGAGCCCCTCCCTCCCCCACACACAGAGCCCCTCCCTCCCCCACACACAGAGCCCCTGCCACTCACAACTACAAAGATGAGAGATCACTTCTTCCTCTGACAAGCGGTTTCAACCAGCTATTTACATTTCAGGTCTGGTCCAACAGAATGAGACATTGAGACATTATTTTACTGGAGTAGAGGAGTTAACCTTTCTAACCATACCCTTTTCATGTCTCAACTCCTCAGATTGTGCGCAGAGCAGACACTACCAAAACAGGAGCATCAATTTGAAGTTACATTTTTAAGTTTAGTTTAATTTATTTGCACAAAGAAAACAAGTGATAAACAACAATACAGATTTCGGTTTGCAGGTGTGTTTGGAAGCCCAAGGGCTTATATAAAAACCACAGCAGAAAATACTATATACAATATATAAGTCCACAGATACAACAGCTTTGTTAAAACAGATAACAAAGCCTACTAATATACAATGCAATGAACATTGATTCTGGAAAATTCATGCTCAGTTTGTCACGCGTGGTGCCACATACCGCTAGCTGCATTTTAGCCAAAGACTGTTGTACTAGCTGTCTATTCTGTGTTTTATAAATGTGCAATAAGCATCAAACATAATTATATAAGGAATTGGCAAATCGCTCTCATTCTGAGACATAAGGTAGGCCACTTGATTCCAACATTTGAACGAAGTGGACAGGCTAACATGCTGCTCAAACAGTTGGAGATGGACAGAAGGGTGTGTTCATAACAATTACACTGTTCTACCTTGTTAGCTAGAAAATAGATCCACGTTGGCTCAAGTTGAAATATAAATATTAACTGGATACTCACCAACACGTGGGCTTGTGTGTGAGAGATTGTTTCTGAGACCTGTGTTAATGTTCCAGAATGCTGCTACAAGAAGTTCCCTACAAGCATCTCGCTACACTCGCATTAACATCTGCTAACCATGTGTATGTGACCAATACAATCTGATTAGAAGTTGTTCATTATTAGTGAAGGGGCATTCTGCGTGGTTCTGGTTCTGGTTACATTTGTAACAAAAAGGGCACTTTCATAGACAGACTTGAAAGTCAAATCAGTGATTATTGCAAAAAAGCAGGTTAAAATAAAAGCAGGTTCAATAATTAAATGATTAGTGTGTCTTATGGTTGTGGAGGCTTATATTTAGTATACGTATAACTTCATTACCTGAATTCATTACATTATTGCAGACTGTTTTGAAATGCAGTGTGTTTGACCTTTAATTGTACAACAAAGCAAATGTATATATCGTTTTTTTTGTTTGTTATATATATGATTTAAAAAAATCTAATATATTGTGAACTGCCCATAAGTTTAAATAAATAAATAAATAGAGATGTAATTTTAGGCCATATCGCCCAGCCCTACATACAATCATCAACATGACTACACCACAGCACCAGAGACCAAGTACGGGTAGGTAGACCAAATAACTCTCTTGTCTGACACCCTTCCCTCACTGCCAATGACACAACAATGGTCAAGTCAAAGAAGGTCATGTCCTGTACATGTATGCTGGAAGAGATCCTCTCCCATGTTCCAGAGCAAAGTTACATTGATTCAGTTGTTATAACCTAGTAATAAGTGCATCATCATTGATGTATGAGCGGTCAGCAGTGGTCACTTACCCAGTATAGTAGAATCGTAGCTCTGGTTAGGTCAGGGTGCTCGCTAGAGGCCAAAAATAATCTGGTCCTAAGTGTTGCTGGCCTTGCCTTTAACTCTTTCACTGACCAAGTCCCTGTTTTAGGCAGATACCTATTTAGGGAATGTTATTTTTACAGAATCAGTAAACCCCCCCCCCTCCCTTAAACAATACTGACCACATGGGAGGGTCCGGAGGGGTTTCCAGAAAGGATTGTTAGTGGGGGGACCCGGGCCCACCCATTGTTAGGTTGGCGGGGGTGATCTCAATTCCTAAATAAAGAATATAATCTCACCTTGAATGTTTCCAAAAATAGAGAAGGGAGGGTGTTTGAGGATGAGAGAACATCAGTGTTTCCACTAAGATTTTGTTCAGCAGCTGAGGTTTCTCAGATGATCTGATGTTTTTACTCTGGTGGGTATTTTTTCAGTGGCTGCAAGATTTGCAGCATATAGGGGAAACATAGAACATCCATGGATATGATTGGAAATGTGCATTTACATGAAATCCCCAAATGGTGTCAACCACCATGGAGACCATGCTGCTCATATTATGCACTGTGAGCTATGACATCAATGGCAGAGCACAGCAGAGGCATCATTCATGTACAATCACTGGGTTGACATATGATTCTGATGTAAACAGTATTGCCGTTTACCCTCACTCAAGCTTAGATGTTGTTATTGATGTTATGCTTGGTCAGGTGGCAGGTGGTCCTTTTCATCAATTACCCTTGAGGTCATGGCCACTCACTAAGGCATGGCCCTGAGCATCCCATTGGTTCCTGCATGAAATGTGGGTGAAGGAAACTGTCTACCGGTGTACAGCTAGCTACCATTGTCGCCCCCACCCCTTCTTCTGTTGGGTTTATTGGCGGTTGGCATCCAACGTTATTGTGCATTACTGCCACCTACTGTACTGGAATCTCCTAGTTTAAAAAATGGACCAATATAAGTATAATGAGGAGTTCCTGCAGAAGCAGGAATGCCCACATGCAGGAACGCCCCGAATTGCGGCAGCAATTGCACTCTTCTCAATGATAGAGCTTTCCCAACAACGTGCCCAAAGACAAATACCAGACCACCTGGCAAGTTGACACATTAGAACCCCGCATCTGGTGCAGCCACATGACCAGCACTCACACAAGACTGTCAAGGGGGCAACTTCCACCCCTGTGAATGACGAACCCTACAATAGCCAGTGTCCAGTTTAACCTCTAACAATAGTGTCGTGCTAAAACTACCAATTGGCCATTGACTATGATTATATCACGTTCACAGAAAACCATGCACGTATACCAATCGAATCTCTCTCTTGAATCACTCCCCTCCCTCTCTCGTTTATATCGATCGATACTCGAGGGTAAATCGAGGGAACGTACCTTGTGCGACGTAAACAAATCCGATGGAAACGATTGCAGAATGCACGTGTCACTTGTATAGCGGGGATGTATTGGGAAAAAGTCACATTTTAGAGTTGAAGCCCTCCTGCTTCGTTTGCGTTTACACTTTCCACCCACATTCCCACGGCTGTGGATCAGCTCTGCGCCCCCGACAGAATTATTCAACCCTCTCCTGGGTTAGGAGAGATAAAACTCTGTGTTCAACCCTCTCCCGGGTTAGGAACCAGACAGAGAACACTCTGTATTCAACCGTACTTTTTCTCTGCTGGTAACTGTCCCGATTTGACACGCCAGAAGGGAGACGCACTCAGAATGGCAGAATTGGGTTACAGTTGTCGTTTCTCCTAAATCCTTTGTTCAATGGTGCGTTTCCCCAACGAACCCCCTTTTGTGATTAATAAATTAGGAATAATCTAAATAAATAAAAGACACGAATGCAACTTTAATATCCCGCTGTTCACAAAATATCGTGCGTTAAATCCAGACGGATTCCCTGTCACTGCTGCGCACCTTTACACTGTTCACTGCCCGGGTCGAGGCTCAGCTCCCCCTGCTGCACATCTCGTGACTGACTGCATCAACGTGTATGACAGTTTGGAGCTCTGCATAACATGCGTCATTTTAATCCCTCTTTGAACAGCCAGCGAACATGACAGCTCTACGTGGAGCAACGGGAGAAACCACAATCTACTCACTTCACTGCACTCCGTCCTCCCTCTCGCTCTCTCTCTCTCTCTCTCTCTCTCTCACTCTCTCCAGTCCGCTTCTGCTCTGTAGGCAGTCCTATATTCTCCCCTCCAACAAATTGGTGTGCTGACCGCGGGTTTTCCCGTCAATTCCTCTTTAGCACCACGTCCATACACCTTTCACCCAAATCTGTCTATTGGCCGGCGATTCAGTACACTCTATTTCGGATTAAAATTGAAATGATAATCCGTGGTTCATTTACGGTTCTTGGCATCAAGTTCTTCCCTTCCACATTCGGTCTGTGGTTGGTTCGGAGCTATGAGTATAATGGTGTTGTGATGCTGGTTTCTCCTTCTGCTTGAACACGCGCGTCCTCAGCCCTTCGATTCGATCTATTCAGGGAGGCGTGAAGTGAGTGACACATAACCCGCCCTGTGCCAGATCTGCGCAGCCTACTATGAGCGCAATCAACCCACTAGGATTGGGGGGTGATCTGTTGTTGTTACCCCTCTACACCGCCTGAAATTGTATCCAACTGCTTCTGCTCGGGATATTGCCTCTTCACCGATATCCCGCGTAACCAGCGGGTTAGTCGGATACCGCTGCTCTGCTTCGGAGGACAATTTGAGTAACAGTCACATTGATTTCTGTCCAGAGAGTCGCGCCTTCGTAATCCTCGTAATCACAGCCTATCTGTCAATATCCCCGTGCCATTGCCACACAGACAGAAGATAATAAAGAAACGCTGCATTCGTTAAAGCATGGAGCCTTTGTTGTCTGCTCTAATGTTCCAATGGGATTGTATTTAATCTGAGATTTGGAGTATTAGTACAGGAAACTCTTTGGCCGTCCCGACCTGGCCCCAGGCCCAATTCTTTAGCATGACCATGGAGGGGATGGACATAATGACAACACAGACACAGATCTGACACACTGACATACACACACTTAGACACCTAAATGCAGACACACTCGCACACACACGGGTTTAAAGTACGTGCACACACATGCACACACACACACCATTAACATGTGCATTGCATGTTAAACAAATGCTCAGAGCTATAACACACTTGAGCTCTATATGCAAACTCATATAGGCTCGCTGATTCTCTCTCGCTGATTGATGTGACAATAGAGTGACCTCATTGTGTTAATGAGGCAGCCATGTGCATCACACACACACACACACACACACACATACACACACACACACACACACACACACACACACACACACACTAGTATGCACCTTGAGGCAATCATATGGAGCTGTTGCTGAAGACAGTTGCCTAACCTGACAGGTGCAGTCTAGGAGAGTGACAGAAGGGGGGGGGGGGGGGGGAATAGGAGGTTTCACCCCAGTGAGAGGGGCTCACTGCAGCCTGAGTTGAAAAGGAGTACTCTCAGATTACAGATGTTACCCCCAGTTAAATGTCACTCATATTCATTACCATCATCTGGGGTGTATTCATTAGGCACCAAACGGAAGAAAATGGACTGAAACAGAGAGGGACTATCTGGACTTGTCCAATAAGATACGTTCCTTTTGATTTTCTAATTTGCTCCAGGGGCGCCTTACTACTACAGTATGGCTGACCCTGTAAAACAACACATGTCACTGCACCAATCCGATGTATGTGACAATCATTTTAAAATATATATAATAATAATATAAAATAAATAAATATGACCCCCTTTGTTATAGCGTTTCCTTCCAGTCATATTACTTAAAAAATATCAAATATGATATACACTGAGTGTACAAAACATTAAGAACGCCTGCTCTTTCCATGACATAGACTGACCAGGTGAATCCAGGTGAAAGATATGATCCTTTATTGATGTCACTTGTTAAATCCACTTCAATCAGTGTAGATGAAGGGGAGGAGATGGGTTAAAGAAGGATTGTTAAGCCTTGAGACCACTGAGACCTGTATTGTGTCTGTGTTCCATTCAAAGGGCAAATGGGCAAGACAAAAGATTGAAGTGCCTTTGAATGGGGTATGGTAGTAGGTGCCAAGCGCACCGGTTTGAGTGTGTCAAGAACTGCATACTGCTGGATTTTTCATGCTCAACCGTTTCCTGTGTATATCAAGAATGGTCCACCACCCAATGGATATCCAGCCAACTTGACACAACTGTGGGAAGCATTGGAGTCAATAAGGGCCAGCATCCCTGTGGAACGCTGTTGACACCTTGTAGAGTCCAATCCCGACGAATTGAGGCTGTTCTGAGGGCAAAAGGGGGTGCAACTCAATATTAGGAAGGTGTTCCTAATGCTTTGTACACTCACTGTATTATTTCATCACTTCAACATTGCAAATTCGTATGTCTATAAGTCATATAGATACAAATATTGCTCAGTGTAAGAAGATGTTGTGTAATACTGTAAAATTCTATGTGGTTCTAGGAAGTGCATGTTGTAGCAGCGTCTCACAGGCTATGTGTCCATATGGCTCCCTACATTAGGTGATTAAAGGTGTTAGAGTCAACAAGCTCTCACAGTCTCTCGTCAGAATTAGACATTCATCCATTACCACTTTAAGAATCATTCTTTTTTAGGCTTTGCCAATGCATTGATATTCAAATTATTATTACATTCTAAAATATGTGAGAATAATGTGGACATTGCCTGACTAAATAGATTAGACACAGGCAATTTATAAATTGTCTGTCTGGGCTGATGAGACAGTGGATTGCGCAGTGAGATGGAACAACGTCATAGCTTTAGCCAGTGGTAAATTGTGGATTATAAAACGGGTGGGTCTAATCCTGAATGCTGATTGGTTAAAACCGCAATCCAGCTGGTGTCTATTTTACACGTTACCACCTTAAAATGCCTATTTCCTCTGTTCCATCTGACTGTGCAATCCATTGTTTCATCAGCCTAGCCAGGCAATTTATAAACTTGATCTCCACTATAAAAAGCATCTAGACATTATCTCAGGTGAAATTGCGTCTCATTAGCTCATTGTTATGGATTTATCCAAATAAATGTCACTAGAAAACAGCTTAAACAAATGGAAATGCAGCTACTTTGCTGTTATTCTGGCTGCACTGTTTGACATGACAAAGTTAGCCGTAGTTGGCTAGCTAGCAAACAAGGGATAATAACTTTGCCAGCCAGTATGGTAATAGAACATTTAGAACAAACCACTAGGTCACGTCAATAGATACAGAACAAAAAGACCTAACAACAACCGTGCAAATATATCCTCCAAACTGGCATTATCACTTAAAGAGACACCGGCTGGAATGCGGTTTTAACCAATCAGCGGCCAGGATCAGACCCACCCATTGTATATCTTAAGGAAATAAGGGCCGACGCAGTGGTTCTAGGCGGAGCCCCACCTGCACCAAATGACTGGTCCCCATTACCTTCAAAGAATGAACTCCACGCTGTGGCTGGGGCTCAGCTCTGCCTTGTCCCGCTGCGTCGGCCATTATTTGAGCCACACATTTGAGCCCCATTATTTGAGCCCCACATTTTTAACACAAACAAATATACATCAAAATATTTTTTTTGCATGTTTTTGTTGTCTGTTTATATGCCTCCTTTATTTATCCTACGGTTCTGACTTACGTGTACAGGGAGAACACTGTAAGAATGTCCCATGCTCTGAATTCTGTCGCTGTCCATAATGGCGCTGGAGGAGATGGCTGCCGTTTTACGGTCTCCTAACCAATTGCGCTATTGTGTGATTTTTTTCGCTTTGTTTGTAACTTATTTTGTACATAATGTTTCTGCGATTGTCTCTTATGACCAAAAAGAGCTTCTAGATATCAGGACAGGGATTACTCACCTCTTACCGGATTAAGAATTTTTCTTTAACGAGTCGGATATGAAGGATTTACTTCAGACATCCGACAAGGCCCAAATCCCTGTGATTCACATGAGAAAGAGACAGAGATATCGGGGAGGTAGGGTGGGGACGCTTGTAAGGTTCTGACGGCAAGTGGGTAATCTGCCTCTACCATCAGTCCTATTAGCCAATGTACAGTCATCGGATAACAAAATAGACAAACTACGATCACGAATATCCTACCAACGGGACATTGAAAACTGTAATATCTTATATTTCACTGAGTCGTGGCTGAATGACGACATGAATAACATACAGCTGGCGGGTTTTATGCTGCATCGGCAAGATAGAACAGCCGCCTCCGGTAAGACAATGGATGGCGGTTTGTAAACAACATATTTGTAAACAACAGCTGGTGCACAAAATCTAATAGTAAGGAATTCTCAAGGTTTTGCTCACCTGAGGTAGAGTATCTCATGATAAACTGTAGACCACACTATTAACCAAGAGAGTTGTCATCTATATTCTTTGTACCATCACAAACCGATGCTGGCACTAAGACCGCACTCAATGATCTGTATACGCCCATAAGCAAACAGGAAAACACTCATCCAGAGGCGGCGCTCCTAGTGGCCGGGGACTTTAATGCAGGGAAACTTAAATCCGTTTTAACTCATTTCTATCAGCATGTTAAATGTGCAACCAGAGGGAAAAAACTCTAGACCACCTTTACTCTATACACAGAGACACGTACAAAGCTCTCCCTCACCCTCCATTTGGCAAATCTGACCATAATTCTATCCTCCTGATTCCTGCTTACCAGCAAAAACTAAAGCAGGAAGCAGCAGTGACTCTATAAAGAAGTGTTCAGATGAAGCAGATGCTAAGCTACAGGACTGTTTTGCTATCACAGACTGGAACATGTTCCGGGATTCTTCCAATGGTATTGATGAGTACACCACATCAGCCACTGGCTTTATCAATATGTGCATCAATGACGTCGTCCCAACAGTAACTACGTACATACCCCAAACAGAAGCTATGGATTACAGGCAACATCCACACTGAGCTAAAGGGTAGAACTGCCGCATTCAAGGAGCGGGACTCTAACCCGGAAGCTTATAAGAAATCCCGCTATGCCCTCCGACGAACCATCAAACAGGCAAAGCGTCAATACAGGACTACGATTGAATCAAACTCCACCAGCTTCGACGGTCATCAGATGTGGCAGAGCTTGCAAACTATTACAGACTACAAAGGGAAGCACAGCCGCGTGCTGCCCAGTGACACGAGCCTACCAGACGAGCTAAATTACTTCTATGCTCACTTCGAGTCATGCAACATTGAAGAATGCATTAGAGCATCAGCTGTTCCGGACGACTGTGTGATCACGCTCTCCGTAGCTGATATGAGTAACATTCACAAGGCCACAGGACCAAACGGATTACCAGGACGTGTACTCCGAGCATGCACTGAGCAAATGGCAAGTGTCTTCACTGACATTTTCAACCTGTCCCTGATTGAATCTGTAAAACCAACATGTTTCAAGCAGACCACCACAGTTCCTGTGCCCAAGAACACTAAGGTAACCTGCCTAAATGACTACTGACCCGTAGCACTCACGTCTGTAGCCATGAAGCGATTTGAAAGGCTGGTCATGGATCACAACAACACCATTATCCCAGAAACCCTAGACCCACTCCAATCTGCATACCGCTCCAACAGATCCACAGATGACGCAATCTCTATTGCACTCCACACTGCCCTTTCCCACCTGGACAAAAGGAGCACCTGTGTGAGAATGCTATTCATTGACTACAGCTCAGCGTTCAACACTATAGTGCCCTCAAAGCACATCACTAAGCTAAGGACCCCGGGACTAAAAGCCTCTCTCTACAACTTGATCCTGGACTTTCTGACAGGCCGCCCCCAGGTGGTAAGGGTAGGTAACAACACATCTGCTACGCTGATCCTCAACATGGGGGCCCCTCAGGGGTGCGTGCTCAGTCCCCTCCTGTACCCCTGTTCACTCATGACTGCATGGCCAGGCACGACTTCAAAAACACCATCATTAAGCTCACGACACAAAAGTGGTAGGCCTGATTACCGACAACGACGAGATAGCCTATAGGGAGGAGGTCAGAGACCTGGCCGTGTGGTGCAAGGATAACAACCTCTCCCTCAACGTGATCAATACAAAGGAGAAGATTGTGGACTACAGGAAAAGGAGGGCCGAGCTCGCCCCCATTCTTATCGATGGAGCAGGCTGAGAGCTTCAAGTTCCTTGTTGTCCACATCACCAACAAACTAACATGGTCCAAACACACCAAGACAGTTATGAAGCGGGCACAACAAAGACCATTCAGGAGGTCTCTAATGCACAGAGACAGGTTCAGACCATTCAGTGTTTTTGGTGTGTGTTCATTGTCATAGTGACAACTGCAAATAATATTTCAATGTATGTAGGTCTAATAAAAAATAATATAGTAACTTGTATTTAAATGTGTCAATTCAACAACACCGTTTAGCCTGCACAGCTTTTTGCAGCAAGTGATTTCCATTTTTCCAATTGACTGTCGTGTTCAACTATTTGCATTGCTTCAATGCAACCATGTTATCATATCTGGCCAAAAGGGATGCACCAATGCACTTTCTCCTCAACTTTCCCGAAATGCATTTTCTATGCCGCAGGTTGTATCAATAGTTTCTGCGCTTTGCCTCCATGTTTTAAAATAATTGGAAAATTAAGTGAATATGGTCTGATACACCACGGTTTTCAGCCAACCAGCAATCAGGGCTCGAACCACCCTGTTTATAAGGTCTGATACACCACGGTTTTCAGCCAATCAGCATTCAGGGCTCAAACCACCCTGTTTATAATAATAGATCTGTGATACCTGTAATCACAACATGACAGTCCCTTTACTAAAGGAAGACACCAGTATATCAGTCACACATTGAAATAACATGACAGTCCCTTTACTAAAGGAAGTGTCACGGTCGATGAAAGGAGCGGACCAAGGTGCAGCGTGGTGAGCGTACATGTTCTTTAATTAACAAAAGACGCAGAACAAAACAATACACACTACAAAACAAAACCGTGAAGCTTAAGGCTAAATTCCATAAAGAAAGTCAACTTCCCACAAACACAGGTGGGAAAAAGGGTACCTAAGTATGGTTCCCAATCAGAGACAACGACAGACAGCTGTCCCTGATTGAGAACCATACCCGGCCAAAACATGGAGACAGAAAATCATAGAAACACAAAAAATAGAAATGCCCACCCTAACTCACGCCCTGACCAAACCAAAATAGAGACATAAAAAGGATCTCCAAGGTCAGGGCGTGACAGGAAGAAACCAGTCAATTGTACTGTACAGTACATTTATGTCTTAAAGTTGATTATTCTTCCCTAACACAACGCAGACTGTATTGCAATTTAAATATAAGCACTTGTGAGCAGCATATGCCTTGTATAATATAAGCCATTTAGCAGTCATTTTTATCCTAAGCGACTTACAGTCATGCGTGCGTACATTTTGGGTTTGGGTGGCCTGGCATTGCAGTGCCATGCTCTACTAACCAAGCCCTACCTTGTGCAGGCGTTCTTTCTTTATTCATAATATCTGTTATACATAGTCCTCTCAAAGACACTTTGGTACCTCTCATTTTAATATCTCTCTCTCTCTCTCTCTCTCTCGCTCGCTCTCGTGTGAACTCTGGCTCCTCTAAGCTCATTTCCTCTGACACCTCCACCTGGCAGTCAGGGCTCTCCCCGTCACCCTGCTGTGCCCCAGACTGGCACTGCCATCCATTCCTATGCCACTCTCCAACCCCTCCCCTTGGAGGACTCCTCACCACTCCAGGGCATGGCCGGGCTTCCTCTCCCCAGGATGCTGGCTCTATTGCTGTGATACACTGAGACGGTTCCTCCAGTCCTGTGTAACACTGAGACAGTTCCCTCAGTCCTGTGTAACACGGAGACTGTTTCCACAGTCCTGTGAAACACTGAGACAGTTCCCCCCAGTTCTGTGTTACACTGAGACTGTTTCCACAGTCCTGTGTAACACTGAGACGGTTCCCTCAGTCCTGTGTAATACTGAGACTGTTTCCACAGTCCTGTGTAACACTGAGACTGTTTCCACAGTCCTGTGTTACACTGAGACGGTTCACTAGTCCGTTTTTCTGTTGCTATACAGTATGTTGTCTGTGTGGTTACTATTCACTGTCAGTCCAGCAACAGTTATGTCACTTGGGGATAAATATAATTTATTGAATTTAACTGAATTGAACGGTGCACTGCTCGATGAGACAGCCTAATTAAGGGCTACCCATGACACGTGTTCAGAGAGTCAGAGACACACAGTGGAAGGGTTATATCCAAAGGACGATAGCCAATCCTGGGTTGTATTCATTAGGTAACAAACGGAAGAAAACAGGCTGAAAACAGGGAGGGATCTGATCTGGTGAGGACAGACAAGCACACCGGTCGCACGCCTGAGCTGTCCTTAATACGAATGTCAGGATGCGAGTCCATGACCTCACATAGGAAGTAATCACTATGACAGGATGCAGACCTGTAAGGCTAGCTGTACAGGAAGAGAGCTAATTTTAAGACTGAATGGTGAGTGGAAGGACACAACATCAACACTCCTCTTAAAAACAGTGGAAGGACATGACATCCCCACTCCTCCTTAACACAGTGGAAGGAAATGACATCCCCTCTCCTCCTTAACACAGTGGAAAGACATGACATCCTCACTCCTCCTTAATGCAGTGGAAAGACATGACATCCCCTCTCCTTCTTAACTCAGTGGAAAGACATGACATCCCCTCTCCTTCTTAACTCAGTGGAAAGACATGACATCCTCACTCCTCCTTAATGCAGTGGAAAGACATGACATCCCCTCTCCTTCTTAACTCAGTGGAAAGACATGACATCCCCACTCCTCCTTAACACAGTGGAAAGACATGACATCCCCTCTCCTTCTTAACTCAGTGGAAAGACATGACATCCCCACTCCTCCTTAATGCAGTGGAAAGACATGACATCCCCTCTCCTCCTTAATGCAGTGGAAAGACATGACATCCCCTCTCCTTCTTAACTCAGTGGAAAGACATGACATCCCCTCTCCTCCTTAACACAGTGGAAAGACATGACATCCCCTCTCCTTCTTAATGCAGTGGAAAGACATGACATCCCCTCTCCTTCTTAACTCAGTGGAAAGACATGACATCCTCACTCCTCCTTAATGCAGTGGAAAGACATGACATCCCCTCTCCTCCTTAACACAGTGGAAAGACATGACATCCCCTCTCCTTCTTAACTCAGTGGAAAGACATGACATCCTCACTCCTCCTTAATGCAGTGGAAAGACATGACATCCCCTCTCCTTCTTAATGCAGTGGAAAGACATGACATCCCCTCTCCTTCTTAATGCAGTGGAAAGACATGACATCCCCACTCCTCCTTAATGCAGTGGAAAGACATGACATCCCCTCTCCTTCTTAACTCAGTGGAAAGACATGACATCCTCACTCCTCCTTAATGCAGTGGAAAGACATGACATCCCCTCTCCTCCTTAATGCAGTGGAAAGACATGACATCCTCACTCCTCCTTAATGCAGTGGAAAGACATGACATCCCCTCTCCTCCTTAACACAGTGGAAAGACATGACATCCCCTCTCCTTCTTAACTCAGTGGAAAGACATGACATCCTCACTCCTCCTTAATGCAGTGGAAAGACATGACATCCCCTCTCCTTCTTAATGCAGTGGAAAGACATGACATCCCCTCTCCTTCTTAATGCAGTGGAAAGACATGACATCCCCACTCCTCCTTAATGCAGTGGAAAGACATGACATCCCCTCTCCTTCTTAACTCAATGGAAAGACATGACATCCTCACTCCTCCTTAATGCAGTGGAAAGACATGACATCCCCTCTCCTTCTTAACTCAGTGGAAAGACATGACATCCCCTCTCCTTCTTAACTCAGTGGAAAGACATGACATCCCCTCTCCTTCTTAACTCAGTGGAAAGACATGACATCCCCTCTCCTTCTTAACTCAGTGGAAAGACATGACATCCCCTCTCCTCCTTAATGCAGTGGAAAGACATGACATCCTCACTCCTCCTTAATGCAGTGGAAAGACATGACATCCCTTCTCCTTCTTAACTCAGTGGAAAGACATGACATCCTCACTCCTCCTTAATGCAGTGGAAAGACATGACATCCCCTCTCCTTCTTAATGCAGTGGAAAGACATGACATCCCCTCTCCTCCTTAATGCAGTGGAAAGACATGACATCCCCTCTCCTCCTTAATGCAGTGGAAAGACATGACATCCCCTCTCCTCCTTAATGCAGTGGAAAGACATGACATCCCCTCTCCTCCTTAATGCAGTGGAAAGACATGACATCCCCTCTCCTCCTTAATGCAGTGGAAAGACATGACATCCTCACTCCTCCTTAATGCAGTGGAAAGACATGACATCCCCTCTCCTCCTTAATGCAGTGGAAAGACATGACATCCCCTCTCCTCCTTAATGCAGTGGAAAGACATGACATCCCCTCTCCTCCTTAATGCAGTGGAAAGACATGACATCCTCACTCCTCCTTAATGCAGTGGAAAGACATGACATCCCCTCTCCTCCTTAATGCAGTGGAAAGACATGACATCCCCTCTCCTCCTTAACACAGTGGAAAGACATGACATCCTCACTCCTCCTTAATGCAGTGGAAAGACATGACATCCCCTCTCCTCCTTAACACAGTGGAAAGACATGACATCCCCTCTCCTCCTTAATGCAGTGGAAAGACATGACATCCTCACTCCTCCTTAACACAGTGGAAAGACATGACATCCCCTCTCCTCCTTAATGCAGTGGAAAGACATGACATCCTCACTCCTCCTTAATGCAGTGGAAAGACATGACATCCCCTCTCCTCCTTAATGCAGTGGAAAGACATGACATCCTCACTCCTCCTTAACACAGTGGAAAGACATGACATCCTCACTCCTCCTTAATGCAGTGGAAAGACATGACATCCCCTCTCCTTCTTAATGCAGTGGAAAGACATGACATCCTCACTCCTCCTTAATGCAGTGGAAAGACATGACATCCCCTCTCCTTCTTAACTCAGTGGAAAGACATGACATCCTCACTCCTCCTTAATGCAGTGGAAAGACATGACATCCCCTCTCCTTTTTAACTCAGTGGAAAGACATGACATCCTCACTCCTCCTTAATGCAGTGGAAAGACATGACATCCCCTCTCCTTCTTAATGCAGTGGAAAGACATGACATCCTCACTCCTCCTTAATGCAGTGGAAAGACATGACATCCCCTCTCCTTTTTAACTCAGTGGAAAGACATGACATCCTCACTCCTCCTTAACTCAGTGGAAAGACATGACATCCCCTCTCCTTCTTAACTCAGTGGAAAGACATGACATCCCCTCTCCTTTTTAACTCAGTGGAAAGACATGACATCCTCACTCCTCCTTAATGCAGTGGAAAGACATGACATCCCCTCTCCTTCTTAATGCAGTGGAAAGACATGACATCCTCACTCCTCCTTAATGCAGTGGAAAGACATGACATCCCCTCTCCTTCTTAATGCAGTGGAAAGACATGACATCCTCACTCCTCCTTAATGCAGTGGAAAGACATGACATCCCCTCTCCTTCTTGACACAGTGGAAGGAAATTACATCCCCTCGCCTCCTTAACACAGTGGAAGGACATGGCATCCTCACTCCTCCTTAACACAGTGGAAGGACATGACATCCCCTCTCCTCCTTAACACAGTGGAAGAAGATGACATCCTCACTCCTTCTAAACACAGTGGAAGGACATGACATCGCCTCTCCTCCTTAACTCAGTGGAAGGACATGACATCCCCCCTCCTCCTTAACACAGTGGAAGGACATGACATCCCCACTCCTCCTAAACACAGTGGAATGACATGACATCCCCCCTCCTCCTTAACACAGTGGAAGGACATGATATCCCCCCTCCTCCTTAACACAGTGGAAGGACATGGAAGATGGGCTGTTATGGCACTCTGGCAAGAAGGAAAGGTCAGTTACACACATGAACACATAAATGCATGCACACAAACACACATACAGTATAGATTTCATTCTATGTTATCGAATATAAAATAATTGTATTGTCCTTTAAGTTCCTCTTCGTAATTCATTTTACAAGCTTGTATATTATACACACATTAGTCTCCTTCACCAGCCATATCTCTCTATATATATGGTAGCACTTAGCCTGGGGACAAGGTTACACACACACACACACACACACACACACACAAACCAATAGTGCGTCCTGTCCTGGTGTTTTCTCCTTCTCCCTGCCGGTGAAATGTGCCTACTTGCTGATTGAGGTAAGTAACGTAACCCAGGCTACAGGGTAAGAACAGGGATTATCCTGACATCAGCTGTCTGTGCAGCTCCAGCCCATTCTACAGGCCTTATTGCCATGGTGACTTAAGCCCTCCGGCTGTCGAGAGGTCATGACCTTTAGACATTTAGGGGAGGCCTGCCCTCTGATGCTAATGGCATACACTAAAGGTCAGCTGAGCGTGACCTCATTATGTGCCAATGTACAGGTAACTACTAAAATAAAGGAAACACTTGAGTAAATGAGGGATACAAAGTATATTGAAATCAGGTGCTTCCACATAGGTGTGGTTCCTGAGTTAGTTAAGGAATTAACATCCCATCATGCTAATCTTGGCTAACATGGCTAGAATAAGGGATCTCCATAACTTTGAAAGAGAGGTATCTAAGGAGCATAAGGTTTTAAGGTGTGTGTGTGTGTGTCTCAGTCACCAGATATAAACCCAATTGAACACCATTGGGAGATTCTGGAGAGATGCCTGAGACAGTGTTTTCCACCACCATCAACAAAACAACAAATGATGGAATTTCTCATGGAAGAATGGTGTCGCATGCCTCAAACAGAGTTCCAGACACTTGTAGAATCTATGCCAAGCTGTTCTGGCTCGTGGTGGCCCAACACCTATTAAGACACTTTATGTTGGTGTTTTCTTTATTTTGGCAGTTACATATTTTGGCAGATCACACACACACACACACACACACACACACACACACACACACACACACACACACACACACACACACACACACACACACACACACACACACACACACACACACACACACACACACACACACACACACACACACACACACACACACACACACACACACACACACACACACACAACCTTAATCTGTCCCTCTTCAAAAGCAGCCACATGGACCCCATTACATTCTATCTTCCTTCACAGAGCCTTGAAGAAGGTTATCTGTTAACTGCTCAGGTTGCTCTGTGGGGCTGCAGGGGGTCTTAACCCATTAACCCTTTGTGGGTTATGGACAGGTTAGCAGAACAAAGGCCAACTCAGGATTTACTGTTCAATGTCATCCAAACAGAGGCCTGGATAGGGACAGGTAACAACAATGTTTTGATGTATCCTCCTGAGTGATTAGATTGCGTGCGTCATGTTAGGTAGGATCAATTATAGACTTGACTTGAATGTGATCAATCATTATATACTGAAGATCTGGGCATGTGTGTGTGTTGTGACTGTGTGACTAACCGATTGATTTATGACTAATGTAAAAGTCTAGTAGGCCTGCATAAACAACATCAATGACTGCTCTGTCTCTATCTTTCTCTCTCTCTCTCTTTCTTTTTCTATAAAGGAGAAGCCTTCATCTGCGTCTGCAGTTTAAAAAATATTTTATTTATACATTTTCTGTTATAAAAAAGCTATTGCGTCTGCAGTTTTGAAGTAAAAACTGTCCCCCAACCCAACCCAACCCAACCCAACCTCAGACCCAGGCGGTGGCCCATGGAGGAGTAGGGTTACCTCCACACTGCTGCACAATTACCCAGCCAAGTGAAGTCTGATGCTGTCTGGCATCCTTGGGGCTCCATGTGAGGTGGGCCTCAGCCTGCACCACCTAGCTCAGTGGAGAGCATCATCTCTGGGCCAAGAGTGAGAAATCTAGGGTGGGGGCTGGGTGGTTGGTTGGAGCATGAATGGAGAGAAAGTGAGAGGTGGATATCAGATGAGGATTAAGGTATAATCATAGATATGCTATCATAGACTACTGCCCCTCCATTATATCACATGCACAATTGCGCGTGCGCACACAAATCAAATGTATTTATATGGCCCTTCGTACATCAGCTGATATCTCAAAGTGCTGTACAGAAACCCAGCCTAAAACCCCAAACAGCAAGCAATGCAGGTGTAGAAGCACGGTGGCTAGGAAAAACTCCCTAGAAAGGCCAAAACCTAGGAAGAAACCCAGAGAGGAACCAGGCTATGTGGGGTGCCCAGTCCTCTTCTGGCTGTGCCGGGTGGAGATTATAACAGAACATGGCCAAGATGTTCAAATGTTCATAAATGACCAGCATGGTCAAATAATAGTAGTAACATAACAGTAGTTGTCGAGGGTGCAGCAAGTCAGCACCTCAAGAGTAAATGTCAGTTGGCTTTTCATAGCCGATCATTAAGAGTATCTCTACCGCTCCTGCTGTCTCTAGAGAGTTGAAAACAGCAGGTCTGGGACAGGTAGCACGGCCAGGTGGACTGGGGACAGCAAGGAGTCATCATGCCAGGTAGTCCTGAGGCATGGTCCTAGGGCTCAGGTCCTCAAGAGAAAGAGAGAAAGAGAGAATTAGAGAGAGCATACTTAAATTCACACAGGACACCGGATAAGACAGGAGAAGTACTCCAGATATAACAAACTGACCATAGCCCCGACACATAAACTGCTGCAGCATAAATACTGGAGGCTGAGACAGGA
This sequence comes from Oncorhynchus mykiss, assembly GCF_057628025.1. NCBI lineage: Eukaryota > Metazoa > Chordata > Actinopteri > Salmoniformes > Salmonidae > Oncorhynchus > Oncorhynchus mykiss. Next base: position 93,630,947 of record NC_143033.1, on the reverse strand, counting down.
GGGGTCAGGAGACACTGTGGCCCCATCCGATGACACCCCCGGACAGGGCCAAACAGGAAGGATATAAGCACACCCACTTTGCCAAAGCACAGCCCCCACACCACTAGAGGGATATCTTCAACCACCAACTTACCCTCCTGAGACAAGGCCGAGTATAGCCCACAAAGATCTCCGCCATGGCACAACCCAAGGGGGGGGGGGGGGGACCAGCGCCAACCCAACCCAGACAGGATGATCACATCAGTGACTCAACCCACTCAAGTGACGCACGCCTCCTAGGGACGGTATGAAAGAGCCCTAGTAAGCCAGTGACTGAGCCCCTGTAATAGGGTTAGAGGCAGAGAATCCCAGTGGAAAGAGGGGAACCGGCCAGGCAGAGACAGCAAGGGTGGTTCGTTGCTCCAGAGCCTTTCCGTTCACCTTCCCACTCCTGGGCCAGACTACACTCAATCATATGACCCACTGAAGAGATGAGTCTTCAGTAAAGACTTAAAGGTTGAGACCGAATTTGCGTCTCTCACATGGGTAGGCAGACCATTCCATAACAATGGAGCTCTATAGGAGAAAGCCCTGCCTCCAGCTGTTTGCTTAGAAATTCTAGGGACAATTAGGAGGCCTGCGTCTTGTGACCGTAGCGTACGTGTAGGTATGTACGGCAGGACCAAATCAGAGAGATAGGTAGGAGCAAGCCCATGTAATGCTTTGTAGGTTAGCAGTAACACCTTGAAATCAGCCCTTGCCTTGACAGGAAGCCAGTGTAGGGAGGCTAGCACTGCAGTAATATGATCAAATATTTTGGTTCTAGTCGAGATTCTAGCAGCCGTATTTAGCATTAACTGAAGTTTATTTAGTACTTTATCCGGGTAGCCGGAAGGTAGAGCATTGCAGTAGTCTAACCTAGAAGTGACAAAAGCATGGATTAATTTTTCTGCATCATTTTTGGACAGAAAGTTTCAGATTTTTGCAATGTTACGTAGATGGAAAAAAGCTGTCCTTGAAACAGTCTTGATATGTTCTTCAAAAGAGAGATCAAGGTCCAGAGTAACGCCGAGGTCCTTCACAGTTTTATTTGAGACGACTGTACAACCATTAAGATTAATTGTCAGATTCAACGGAAGATCTCTTTGTTTCTTGGGACCTAGAACAAGCATCTCTGTTTTGTCCGAGTTTAAAAGTAGAACGTTTGCAACCATCCACTTCCTTATGTCTGAAACACATGCTTCTAGCGAGGGCAATTTTGGGGCTTCACCATGTTTCATTGAAATGTACAGCTGTGTGTCATCCGCATAGCAGTGAAAGTTAACATTAGGTTTTCAAATGACATCCCCAAGAGGTAAAATATATAGTGAAAACAATAGTGGTCCTAAAACGGAACCTTGAGGACCACCGAAATTTACAGTTGATTTGTCAGAGGACAAACCATTCACAGAGACAAACTGCTATCTTTCCGACAGATAAGATCTAAACCAGGCCAGAACTTGTCCATGTAGACCAATTTGGGTTTCCAATCTCTCCAAAAGAATGTGGTGATCCATAGTATCAGAAGCATCACTAAGGTCTAGGAGCACGAGGACAGATGCAGAGCCTCGGTCTGATGCCATTAAAAGGTAATTTACCACCTTCACAAGTGCAGTCTCAGTGCTATGATGGGGTCTAAAACCAGACTTAAGCATTTCATATACATTGTTTGTCTTCAGGAAGGCAGTGAGTTGCTGCGCAACAGCCTTTTCTAAAATTTTTGAGAGGAATGGAAGATTCGATATAGGCCGATAGTTTTTTATATTTTCTGGGTCAAGGTTTGGCTTTTTCAAGAGAGGCTTTATTACTGCCACTTTTAGTGAGTTTGGTACACACACACACACACACACACACACACACACACACACACACACGCATTTGCATGCACTCACCCGCGCCCATGCAGGCATGCACAGACACACACACACACACACACACTTTCACTCTTTGACATATGACCTCATATACAGGCTCAGACATATTGCAGACAGATAATCCTTACAAAGACAGGGTCATTTGATGTTACCCGAGCCCTACAACACAAACACACACACACACACACACACACACACACACACACACACACACACACACACACCATCATATCCTCAGCCGATTGACATGGTGGATTTGAGGTCACAGCATGTGGCTAGTATAGGGGGTTATGGGGTAGCTAGTGGATTACAGTTTGCAGCAGTCTGATTATAGTTAAGTACACCGACAGGATAGACCACCAACCTACACATTACCCCTAAACTCTCTCTCTCTCTGAAGATGAGTACAGCTACGTAGATACTGGCTTTGTCCTGAAATGACACCATATTCCTTTTACAGTGCACTACTTTTACAGACCCTGTTCAAATATAGTGCACTACTTAGGGAATAGGGTGCCATTTGGGGCGTAATCACTGTTAACTATATTCCCCAGCTGTCTCTATCACATTGCAATGTTTTTTTCTGTCAGCTCAAAGTGAGAGCACTTTATATTAAGGGCCATAATCCCACTTCTCTCTGTCACATCAATAACAGGCTCTCTCATGTTCCTCCATTCTCACCTTTTCATCAAACCCAGTGAGTCTCATTCCCTAAACCGCTCTCTCTCTCACCACCTCCTGTTTCATTCTCTACATTAGAGTTGCCATATTGGGGGAATTTTCTCCATCTTACAATTTGACTACTTTGGCTGTGTTTACAGCCCAATTCTGACATTCTTTACACTAATTGGTCTTTTGACCAATCACATCAGATCTTCTCAGAACTAATATGATTGTTCAAAAGACCAATTAGTGAAAAAGATCATAATTGGGCTGCCTGTGTGAACGCTGCCTTATAGTAGATTTGGTGGGAATTTTGCTCAGTTTCTGTGTGTAAGTGTCAATTAAATCTGGCAACACTGCTGTGTATCCACCTGAAGTGTCCGCGTTGTTTTCTACACATTGCCCATTTCCCTGCAGGGCTGGGCAGTACTGGTGTGCTTGTCTCAGGACTGCGGTGCGAAAGGATGTGGCAGGGCCAGCACACGGGGCCAGGCACAGGAAGGAAGGAGCTCCACTCAAATTCATCTCTATTGGACAGAGGCTAAAGGAGCTGGGGGCATATTTTGGAGCCAGGAGACATCTCCTAGGAGAATGCCATGGCAACCAGGGCCCCAAAGCGGCGAGGGCCCCCAGGCTTTGGCAGGGGTGTTCCGACTCCCTTTTCAAGTGCCCGATCAAAAGTGTCAGGAAAGGTTCTGTTATTGGCCATTTGGCGTCTCTCCTTTCTTTTCTTTGTCTTTCTTCCCTTGCTCCGCCTCTCTTTCTTGGGTTACACAGGAGGCTGGGAGCTGTCCCGGACCAGGCCGAGGTCGCCAAGGAGGCTGTGAGAAGATAGAGAGTAGTGTCTTTGCAATGGATTGTGGGAAAATGTTGCCAAACAACGCTAGGGGGAATGTGGCTGTGATGGCAGCTTGATATTGGACACAATAGTGAAATGATGTAGCGTCTGTAGCAGTGGGAGTAGAAGTGATCATTCTAGACTCAAATGCCAGCTATTACAGATAAGATCACCAAATCTGTCTGTGTGAGTCTCCTGCTTCTTGCTAGATTGCTCTCGGCATGCTAGTGAAAGTCCTTTACACCAGCAGGAAAAGCAGTGGTTCTGATCCATATAAGAGCTTTGAGAAGGTGCTGGAGATCAACGTAGGCTACAGTTGACGGCATTGCAAAGTTATAGACGGCTTCTCTCGTCGTCATTGTGACACATTTACTTTGACGGAGATGTTCCTTAATGCGCTGCAGAACAGACTTGAGAGTATACGTGTGGTCTTCCCTCTCTTTTGTTCTTCCTTCTCTTCAATTGACCCATATTCCTCAGTAATTAATTAAACTGACACCAGATCAGAGGTGAACTTTTATTAATACATTCTTAGTAAAGTGATTAACATTAAAAGGTATACAGTGCAATTACCAACCCTTCTCTCCAAGAAAAAAACATCAGTTAAGAGTAAGACAAGAGCAACAGAACACGCATGCTGCATTATTTAATGTTCCCCTAGTCTATCTGCAGTCAGCCAGGTACTATATTTGGCAGGACATGATACAATAGTATTTTAATGAAAAGACCGCCACCTTGTGGGATAAACAGAAAACTACACAGATGTGGGTTGTGTTCATTAGGGCAGTGGTTCCCAACCTTTTTCGCTAACTGTACCATCAACAGAATTTTGCTTTGCCTAGAGAACCCCTGAAATACCCCCGCATGTACATTTTACCAGTAAGCTTATGGTCTCATGAGTCTTCTCAAGTACCCAACTCATATACTATACGATAGGTGGAAATCAACTTATAGGCCTAATTATTATATGGAAAAATTAAAACGACAACGGATAATTTAAGCAAAAGACATCAGCCATACGGACAACCAGACCCTTCCAATGAAAAAGGGCCTAAGATAAGAGTAAGGTATGTTACACAAACGGAATGCATCTCAATTTCCCCCATTTTCTCTGGCCCTCTCTTTACATTGTGTTTTCCCTCCTTCATCATGCTTCCTGTTCAGCTGTCTTCCCTCCCTCCTCTTCTCCTCTCACATGACCCCTATCCCTTTCCATCTCTATCCAATATTTGAATATCCTCCATTTATTTATTTCCTTGACAGTGTCACCTCCGTTCTCCCTGTCTTGTCTTCCCTAATTCCTATCCATATAAGCCTTTGTCCAATACCATCAACCCTCACAATTATTATCCTAACCCCCTCAACCTCTCCCTCTCTTCCCTGTACCCTCCCTCTCCCTGATCACTACCCCTGAATCCCAAACCCCTAGTCCCTAGCCACGAAGCACTTACATAGATCTGAGAGGATTGGACCGGTATAAGCAATATGGTGGTAGCTCCATCTGGCCTTCTGATAGGCCAGACGGGAATTGGCGCCATATAGCTTAAAGGACATCTTTCCAATCCTCTCAGATCTACCCTACTGCATAGGGGGTGGGGACTAGGGGTTGATTTGGGATTCAGAGCCCCCTTAGCGTGAGTCCATGAGGGGCTGCAGCCAGAGCAGGAAACGGGACACCTTCTGGTAGATGTAACCCTGACTACAGTCTGCCCCTGCTGGTCTGGAGACTACCCCGGTCAGATAGAACACCTCCCTGTGGAGAGATAGGATGGGACTCCCCGGCCCCAGGATGCAGTCACCCTTGGGTCTCACTGTCGTACAGCCCATCTTGTTGGTGACCAACCCCGGGTGCCTCTCCACACACTGGGGCAAACGCTCATACGCCAGGTGGTTGAGAGTGAGCGGGCCTTGGACCTCCGTGGCGTCCACGGGGTCCTTCCAGCCAGTGACCACGGCCGGATACTCGCCAGTCATCAGGACGACCTCTGCAAAGTCACGTTCGGGCAGGCAGGCAGCGACCACGTGTTTCTTATAGACGATGCGCTCGCGGAGCTCGAGGACGGCCAGGTCGTTGTCAGGGCGACCGGGTACGTAGCGGGGGTGGACGTGGACGACTTGGACATAGAGCGTCTGTTCGCCATCTTCAGATGCGGTTTGGCGCTTGCCTGGGAGGGGAGGGACGAAGTACTCAAAATCAATAAAGGAACACATACTGTAAAGCAAATCAAAAACATACCCTCTCACACACACGCAGGAATGAATACACGCATGCACACACACACACACACACACACACACACACACACACACACACACACACACACACACACACACACACACACACACACACACACACACACACACACACACACACACACACCACCAGTGGAGCCTGAGCCTGTAGACTGGACATGATGCCCCATGATGAGCACTCACCGACAGCCACCTGGAAGTTGACGTATTTCTGGGCACACTGGGCTGTAGTTAGAACCAGGTTCTCCTTCAGAATGACACCACTACAGAACCCTACAGACTCTGTACTCTTCAGAATGGCCTGCACAATGACAACACAACAGTTACAATATACAGCAGAGATGACACCGCAAAATACATTATCACAACTATGGGAATATTGGGTTAATGTGCTGTAGCTTTGATAGTGAGGGGTTGACTTCGTGAGAAAAATGAATCTGAGAGCATAGTAGTGCCTGTCAGTGGACAGTGTGTACCTAGTTTGAATTGTGTGTGTGTGTGTGTACCTCATAGTGGTGTGTGTTTTCCTACCTGCCAGGGACACTCTCCAGAGTTGCAGGCTAGTCCCTCAAAGTTGCTGGCGATGTTGGTTGACTGTCTCTTTGTCCACTGGCTTAGGCTGTTCACCTTCCCACAGGGGAATGTCACTGAGAGAGGGATGGAGGGAGAATTACTGAGTATAGTTTAGTATAGTACAGTTTAGTATCTAGTATAGCATAGCATTAGCCTCGTACGAACCATCCTGATCTCGCAAGCTTACATTCTGTTTCACTATCCGCTAGCGAGATCAGGATGTTGCGTATGAGGCTAGAATATCACAATACAGTACAGAATCACTTAACATATAGGATAGCATAGTATAGTATAGCATAGTAGAATATGGTGACTGACCTGCAGGAATACACTTCACCCTCTCCTTCTCCTCTAGTTTCCAGCCACGGGCACAGGAACACTCATAGGACTGGTATCCTGGCTTACAGAACTGACTGCAGCCCTTGGTCTTGTCCAACATACACACTGTCTGATCTACAATCACACACAGAGAGAAAGACAGAGAAAGGGGGAGAGGCTTCTTCACTGTTGACGTTTTTTACAACATGAGTTCCCCACCAACTCGGTGTTGGGTCCTTCACGTCTCTCACCTTTCTCACAGTGGACTCCAAAGAAGCCTGACTTGCAGACACAGTCGTATCCCCCCACGCTGTCTGAGCACATGGCTCCATTCTTACACGGCTTCTCTGCACACTGGTCCCCATCTGTACACACACAGGGTTAACAACACAGCCAGTCAAATGGTACATTCACTAATACAAGACACGTGTTCTGGGGTGAAGCTATTTTAACTGTCACACCAAATCACATGGATTTCAACTGAGTGGTAACCCAAAATACTAAGTACTCTGATATGTTCCAAGAGAACGTCAGGCAGAATCATTACACTTACCTATGTAGACTGACCAGAAGATATCCTGAAAGATCAAAACAAAGTCCACTGTCAGTTTGATTCAAAATGTCTACAGAATCATCAGAAGTCCACTGTCAGTTTGATTCAAAATGTCTACAAAATCATCAGAAGTCCACTGTCAGTTTGATTCAAAATGTCTACAGAATCATCAGAAGTCCACTGTGAGTTTGATTCAAAATGTCTACAGAATCATCAGAAGTCCACTGTCAGTTTGATTCAACATGTCTACAGAATCATCAGAAGTCCACTGTCAGTTTGATTCAAAATGTCTACAGAATCATCAGAAGTCCACTGTCAGTTTGATTCAAAATGTCTACAGAATCATCAGAAGTCCACTGTCAGTTTGATTCAAAATGTCTACAAAATCATCAGAAGCAAGAAGATAGATTTTAAAAAAGGAGATGAGTGGAGAGAAGCAAGGTAAGGAGGAAGGTTTGGAGGTTGTTAAAGAGGACGTCTGAGGTGAGAAAAGGAAGGATGAGCTGAAGGAGGTGAGGAAAGAAGGGAGTCTAATAGAGGGAGGTATGAGGAAAGAAATCTGTTCAGTGGGAAGAGGGAGCATTGGCCCACCGTGCGGTAGGAGTCCTGGAAGATCTCCCTGGCCTCCTCGTAGTTGCAGACCTCCTCCAGACACTCCCTCTCCATGTTGGCAGGGAGCAGGCTCTCCTCGTTGCCCACGTTGGCCCTCTTCTGGCGGGATAAGGTGATCACTTCACTGGCCTCCTGCTTGTCCAGGAACACTGGGGGGTGGGGGGGGGGATTTTAGTTGTTGTACTTTTGATACTCATTCACAAAATATATATTTTTTATCTCAATGGATAGTCTATTTTTCATATAACCTGATTCCACTTAAATAGTTAGGTCACACATTTGAAAATAGTTTAATACAGATTCTCGGCCTAAATCTGTCAAATCTATGTAGTAGAGTACAATAGTAACATTCTTTGTTACTAATTAACTAAGGCCTAAACCCAGTGCCAAAAAAGCACAAAACTACACCAATAGACCTAAACACTCTTCACACAGTACCTTTGACTCTACGGATCCCCACTTCCAAAAAAGGTCTCAGATTCCATTAAGAATGTAGCCTGATGCCTCCATGACAAACTATCCTTGTCTAATGTCATCCTGCCCCTTCCCATGTCCTGGTGTCCTGTCTAGTGGATAAACAGGCCACTTCCCTGTCCTGGTGTCCTGTCTAGTGGATAAACAGGCCACTTCCCTTTCCTGGTGTCCTGTCTAGTGGATAAACAGGCCCCTTCCCTGTCTTGGTGTCCTGTCTAGTGGATAAACAGGCCCCTTCCCTGTCCTGGTGTCCTGTCTTCTGGATAAACCGGTCCCTTCCCTGTCCTGGTGTCCTGTCTAGTGGATAAACAGGCCACTTCCCTGTCCTGGTGTCCTGTCTAGTGGATAAACAGGCCACTTCCCTGTCCTGGTGTCCTGTCTAGTGGATAAACAGGCCCCTTCCCTGTCCTGGTGTCCTGTCTAGTGGATAAACAGGCCACTTCCCTTTCCTGGTGTCCTGTCTAGTGGATAAACAGGCCACTTCCATTTCCTGGTGTCCTGTCTAGTGGATAAACAGGCCCCTTCCCTGTCTTGGTGTCCTGTCTACTGGTTAAACCGGTCCCTTCCCTGTCCTGGTGTCCTGTCTAGTGGATAAACAGGCCCCTTCCCTGTCCTGGTGTCCTGTCTAGTGGATAAACAGACCCCTTCCCTGTCCTGGTGTCCTGTCTAGTGGATAGACAGACCCCTTCCCTGTCCTGGTGTCCTGTCTAGTGGATAAACAGGCCCCTTCCCTGTCCTGGTGTCCTGTCTAGTGGATAAACAGGCCCCTTCCCTGTCCTGGTGTCCTGTCTACTGGATAAACAGGCCCCTTCCCTGTCCTGGTGTCCTGTCTAGTGGATAAACAGGCCTCTTCCCTGTCCTGGTGTCCTGTCTAGTGGATAAACAGGCCCCTTCCCTGTCCCGGTGTCCTGTCTACTGAATAAACAGACCCCTTTGCTGTCCTGGTGTCCTGTCTAGTGGATAAACAGGCCCCTTCCCTGTCCTGGTGTCCTGTCTACTGGATAAACAGGCCCCTTCCCTTCCCTGTCCTGGTGTCCTGTCTAGTGGATAAACAGGCCCCTTCCCTGTCCTGGTGTCCTGTCTAGTGGATAGACAGACCCCTTCCCTGTCCTGGTGTCCTGTCTAGTGGATAAACAGGCCCCTTCCCTGTCCTGGTGTCCTGTCTAGTGGATAAACAGGCCCCTTCCCTGTCCCGGTGTCCTGTCTACTGAATAAACAGACCCCTTTCCTGTCCTGGTGTCCTGTCTAGTGGATAAACAGGCCCCTTCCCTGTCCTGGTGTCCTGTCTAGTGGATAAACAGGCCCCTTCCCTGTCCTGGTGTCCTGTCTAGTGGATAAACAGGCCCCTTCCCTGTCCCGGTGTCCTGTCTACTGAATAAACAGACCCCTTCCCTGTCCTGGTGTCCTGTCTAGTGGATAAACAGGCCCCTTCCCTGTCCTGGTGTCCTGTCTAGTGGATAGACAGACCCCTTCCCTGTCCTGGTGTCCTGTCTAGTGGATAAACAGGCCCCTTCCCTGTCCTGGTGTCCTGTCTAGTGGATAAACAGGCCCCTTCCCTGTCCCGGTGTCCTGTCTACTGAATAAACAGACCCCTTTCCTGTCCTGGTGTCCTGTCTAGTGGATAAACAGGCCCCTTCCCTGTCCTGGTGTCCTGTCTACTGGATAAACAGGCCCCTTCTCTTCCCTGTCCTGGTGTCCTGTCTAGTGGATGTGAGTTCCTCCTTTCAATGTTAAGAGCTTTGGAACCCAGTGAGCCCTCTAAATAATCAATTTTCATTACTGGCTGGATTGGCTATCCAGGGAAAATAACCATCCAAGGAAAGTCCCTCTGTGCCCTTTTGTTGGGGGCGGCAGGAAGCCTAATGGTTAAGTGCGTTGGGCCAGAATCCGAAAGGTCGCTGGTTTGAATCCCCGAGCCAACTAGGTGATAAATCTGTCGAAGTGCCCTAGAGCAAGGTAAATAACCCTACTGTAATTACTCCTGTAAGTCGCTCTGGATAAGAGCATCTGCTAAATGACTAAAATGTCAAATGTGTTGCTCAGGGCCACCAGCCAGCAGCATCGTGTCCCTGGTCCCTTACCTGTCTTGGTGTTTTTAGTGTCTAGTCTGCACGTCACAGCTCCCAGTAGCAGTAAGGAAAGCAGGGTGGCAGTGGTGGCTAGGGAGCCCATGGTGGCAGCTAGAGGACAGTCTGTCTGAATGTCTGGCTGTTTGTCTGTCTAATCCTGTCAGTTCACCTCAGCAGAGTTCAAAGTTCACACCTAAAAACAACAAGGACCAGAGTTCAGAGATTCCCACATTCTGACATAGACATCACAGATGACATAACTTTCTGTCAGGATGAGCTTCAAAGAGGAGGGTCATTTTATATCAGAGTAACCTACAAAACAAGAGGATGAAGACTAATTGTTGTGAGTGTTGTTAAAAGCTTTTGGATCTTGGGATCATCATTAAAATCTTAAACTTCAGTCTTGCAGCTTCCTCTCTCTCTATATAAAAATACCTCAAAATCAACAACCTGTTTGTTTAATAGAGTTAAGACATCAAATGATCCCATCAGAACAGTGACAATGCATTTTCTAAAGAACCCCCGGACTTGGTTACAATGCTGCCATCGTGTGGTATTATACCCAGTTTATTGTTGTTTCATCCATTTCCAATCATAAACAACAAAGAGGGATAACATCAAACACACCAAACAAACTAGATTCATTGGTATTAAGCCTAGTCAAATAGTTAGTTTAATAGATTGGCTGTAACAGAACAAACAAAACAAAACAGGCCTGTGTGTTTATATTTAGTCCAACATGAATATGAACTGGTTTCATGTTGTGAATGATGCTGCTGTCATCTATAAAACAACATATGACACGACCAGACTAATCTGACATGATGCTGTAAAAGCTTGGGCTACCACAAACTGCTAAAAACATACGAATGTATGGATCTTAAACGATACTTGAAAATATAGAGGCCTATCATGCATCCACGCTATATTATGCTACCTAAATCGCAACGCGTATCCCATTATTGGAGAGATGGACCGCTATTCAGGGCGCGGCAAAACGCATGATGATTAGAACGGTAAAAAATGCACGGTAACCTACCGCGTCGGACTTCAGCCGGGGCTTGGGCGGAATGAGAAGGATGACAGAAGCCTGTTCGGTTGGTTCTCTCTCTGGTCCCGACACGCAGTTCACCGTGTGGATCCTCGGCTCTGAGATCGCAATAGAGGTTGACAGCATCACACTCCAATGTTGCTTTTTCAGGCCACTACGACGTGTGTAATCAACCACGTGAGGGCGGTCTTGGATACTTTATTCAAAGCCATTAATACAAATACTGTATGTAGGCTACTATACTGTATGGGTCCGTTCTACTGTAACCCGTTCTACTGTAACCCGATCATGGATTGTTCATGCTACTGTATGTACTGGCCATTGAGAGGTTTGAAGCAGCCGCCATATTGGTACTCCTGAGAAGGAGCAGTTCTCCAATGCTTCAAGGACAAAATTACATGCATTAGTATTTGTTTCTCTAGTTGGGACAGTAACATTAGTACTCTCTAATGAGATAATAATTTAAAAGTATGCATTAAGGTGTCTGTAGTAGAATATACATGGCAAAAATGAATGTAAACGTTAATAAATGCATTTCTATAGCTTCCAAAATCTTTTTTGTTTTACACTGGAGAAATACAAATTTTACACTGGAGGAGAAATACTAAAATGGCTTCGTAGTGGCTTCAAAACAGCGCCCCCTGTCAGTCATCCAGTGTTTATTCACATTGTTAATATTATCCTATGGTTCTATGTAGGCCTCTTCACTGTTGAAGATGAGACTGGTGTTTTGCGGGTACTATTTAATGAAGCTGCCAGTTGAGGACTTGTGAGGCGTCTGTTTCTCAAACTAGACACACTAATGTACTTGTCCTCTTGCTCACTTGTGCCTCCAACTCCTATTTTATTCTAGGTAGAGCCAATTTGAGCTGTTCTGTGAAGGGAGTAGCACACAGCGTTGTACGAGATCTTCAGTTTCTTGACAATTTCTCGCATGGAATAGCCTTCATGTCTCAGAACAAGAATAGACTGACGAGTTTCAGAAGAAACTGCTTTGTTTCTGGCCATTTTGAGCCTGTAATCGAACCCACAAATGCTGATGCTCCAGATACTAAACTAGTCTAAAGAAGGCCAGTTTAATTGCTTCTTTAATCAGCACAAAATTATAAACTTGAATTAGCTAACACAATGTGCCATTGGAACACAGGAGTGATGGTTGCTGATAATGGGCCTCTGTACCCCTATGTAGATATTCCATTAAAAAATCTGCCGTTTCCAGCTACAATAGTAATTTACAACATGAACAAAGTCTACACGGAATTTCTGATCAATTTTGTTGTTATTTTAATGGACAAAAAATGTGTTTTCTTTCAAAAACAAGGACATTTCTGAGTGACCCCACACTTTTGAACAGTATTGTATGTGGTTGCCAATGTTGAGCTTTCAACATAACTTTTGAAATGAAGCATCACTTACATGAATCCTCGACCTTGTCCTCAGTAACACACACCCTTTGGTGTGGAATTCTCCAGTCATTGGTTGAACGGCCAAACAACACAGGGTTTTCAATCCTTGATTGGTTAATCAGTGCGGTGGTTACCTTGCTGTCTTCTCCCCCTCTCTCTTCATCAGGGTTGGGGAGTAACTGATTACATGTTGGGGAATAACTGATTACATGTTGGGGAGTAACTGATTACATGTTGGGGAGTAACTGATTACATGTTGGGGAGTAACTGATTACATGTTGGGGAGTAACTGATTACATGTTGGGGAATAACTGATTACATGTTGGGGAGTAACTGATTACATGTTGGGGAGTAACTGATTACATGTTGGGGAGTAACTGATTACATGTTGGGGAGTAACTGATTACATGTTGGGGAATAACTGATTACATGTTGGGGAGTAACTGATTACATGTTGGGGAGTAACTGATTACATGTTGGGGAGTAACTGATTACATGTTGGGGAGTAACTGATTACTGTTTTATATTTTCTTTTATATGTAATGTAAGTGCCTTGATGTATTTGCACCCCAAGTAGAGTAGCTGCTGTCTTGAAAAAGGCACAAATTTAAGTTTGTTCCACCTGAGCGAGTCTGACCACAAGTCAGAGACCACTATGATGACACACCAAATGTGTTAAATTAATTACTTTTGTCTTCTTCTAATAATGCCTCTTAAAGGGAAAGTAATCCAAAAGTAATCAGATTAAGTTATTGTGTTTGGGTAATCCAAAAGTTATGTTACTGATTACAGTTTTGGACATAACTAGTAACTGTAATCGATTACATTTAGAAAGTAGCCCACTCAACCCTTCTCTCTATCCTCTCCCTCCCTCGCCTCTTCCTTCCTGCATCTCATAATATATAAACAATATATGCCATTTAGCCGAGGTTTTTATCCAAAGAAACATGCATTTTATGTATTGGTAGTCCTGTGAATCAAACCCACTATTCTGGAGTTATAAGCTCAATGCTCTACCAAATGAGATAGAAAGGACATCTCTCCCTCTTTTCTTCCTTCCCTCCTTCCCTCCTTCCCTCCTTCCCTCCCTCCCTCCCTCCCTCCCTCCCTCCCTCCCTCCCTCCCTCCCTCCCTCCCTCCCTCCCTCCCTCCCTCCCTCCCACCCTCCCTTCGTCCCATTAGTTTGCCCTCCGTGTTAGGGAGCTCATCTATCCCCCACACTACCAGTACCACAGCCCACCCTGACCTTCTCTCCTGACTCTCCCTGGTGCCAATGATAATTCCATTTTACTTCGCCGGTGTGATCGGAATCATAATCACAGCGGCTTTGAAGTCGGGCATCAAACGAGATGGAAATCCGTCCATTATAGATCAATGTGAGAGGGCAAATGCACACAGACCCAGACAGCAGCAGCAACAACAAGAACACCAAGGGGGAGAGGAAGGGCGAGATAGAGAGGGAATAAGAGAAGAGAGGAAGAGGGAGAGGGAAGGCAGGTGGGAAAGGAAGGGAGGAAGAGGAGAGGAGGAAAGAGAGAGAGAGAATATTTGTAGGGAGATGTTTGATCACTTGTCAGCTTGGACAAAAATTCTAACTTAAACAGGTGACATGGCAAACAAGAATTGAATCTCAAACCAGTAGGACTTTACCTTTGTCTGTATGAGTGTGTGTGTATGCACACGTGTGAGTGTGTGTGTGTGTGCACACGTGTGAGTGTGTGTGTGTGCACACGTGTGAGTGTTTGTGTGTGCACAGGTGTGAGTGTGTATGTGTGCACACGTGTGAGTGTGTGCAGTATTTTAGGACCTCAGGGCTGCAGACTGCAATGTTAAGTGTTGATCTATTTCCTCCAGTCCAATAACAGAGGCATTATAAAGGCCTGCTTCACCAGCTGATCCCCAGAGCTGGCCTGGTCTGCCAAGCTAGTCTAGCCCAGAGAGGGTCACTGTGGCTGGGGAGAGGGAGAGGGAACGTGCCCCGGCCTGCTGGATCTGGAGGTGGTGGGGGATATACAAATTATCAGGATATGGAGATTTCCCATCGGACGGCGTTCTGATTACAAATATGTATAAATGAATAACTAGTTATAATACAGTTCCAGTCAAAAGTTTGGACACACCTACTCATTGCAGGGTTTTTCTTTGTTTTTACTAGTTTCTACATTGTAGAAAGACATCAAAACTAAGAAATAACACATATGGAATCATGTAGTAAACAAAACAGTGTTAAACAAATCTAAATATATTTTATATTTGAGATTCTTCAAAGTAGCCACCCTTTGCTTTGATGACAGCTTTGCACACTCTTGGCATTCTCTCAACCATCTTCATGGGGAAGTTACCTGGAATGCATTTCAATTAACAGGTGTGCCTTTTTAAAAGTTAATTTGTGGAATTTTTTTCCTTCTTAATGCATTTGAGCCAATCAGTTGTGTTGTGACAAGGTATAGGTGGTATACAGAAGATAGCCCTATTTGGTAAAAGACCAAGAACAGCTCAAATATGGCAAGAACAGCTCAAATAAGCAAAGAGAAACGACAGTCCATAATTTCTTTAAAGACATGAAGGTCAGTCACTACGGAACATTTCAAGAACTTTGAAAGTTTCTTCAAGTGCAGTCGCTAAAACCATCAAGCACTATGATGAAACTGGTTCTCATGAGGACCGCCACAGGAAAGCAAGACCAAGACTTACCTCTGCTGCAGAGGACAAGTTATTAGAGTTACCAGCCTCAGAAATTGCAGCCAAAATAAATGCTTCACAGAGTTCAAATGACAGACACATCTCAACATCAACTGTTCATAGGAGACTGCGTGAATGAGGCTTTCATGGTCGAATTACTGCAAAGAAACCACTACTAAAGGACACCAGTAAGAAGAAGAGACTTGCTTGGGCCAAGAAACACGAGCAATGGACATTAGACCAGTGGAAATCTGTCCTTTGGTCTGATGAGTCCAAATTTGAGATTTTTGGTTCCAACGGCCGTGTCTTTGTGAGACGCAGAGTAGGTGAACGGATGATCTCCGCATGTGTGGTTCCCACTGTGAAGCATGGAGGAGGTAGGATGGTGTGGGGTGCTTTGCTGGTGACGCTGTCTGTGATTTATTTAACCAGCATGGCTACCACAGCATTCTGCACTGATATGCCATCCCATCTGGTTTGCACATAGTGGGACTGTCATTTGTTTTTCAACAGGACAATGACACAACACACCTCCAGGCTGTGTAAGGGCTATTTGACCAACAAAGAGAGTGATGGAGTGCTGCATCAGATGACCTGGCCTCCACAATCACCCGACCTCAACTCAATTGAGATGGTTTAGGATGAGTTGGACCGCAGAGTGAAGGAAAAGCAGCCAACATGTGCTCAGCATATGTGGGAACTCCTTCAAAACTGTTGGAAAAGCATTCCAGGTGAAGCTGGTTGAGAGAATGCCAAGAGTGTGCAAAACTGTCATAAGGGGGGGGGGTGTAGGTGTGTATGGGGGGGTTGAGTGTATGTGTGTGTGAGAGAGAGAGAGAGAGAGAGAGAGAGAGAGAGAGAGAGAGAGAGAGAGAGAGAGAGAGAGAGAGAGAGAGAGAGAGAGAGAGAGAGAGAGAGAGGGAGAGAGAGAGAGAGAGATAGAAATAGGGGCAGTAACACAGTAAATGGACATGACATGCAGGGTAAATGGTGTGTTTCTTCTTTAATGATCCATCTCCATCCCTGCTTTCTGTTTCTTTAAAGATGTCCGCTCAAGGAGGGGCACCTCTCTCTCATCTTCTCTTTTGAAGAGATTGGGAAGAAAAGAGGTGGAGAGCAGGGTAAGGAGGGGAATTGAGTTGGAGGGAGGGAGGGAAGAAGGAGTGTAAGAAGAAAAACAAAGAGAGAGAGAATAATAGAGAGAGACCTGGGTCCCCCTGCATCAGTGAATCAAGCAGCTGATTATGCCTGCACACCAAACCAAAGGCTATTATACTGAACATCCATCATAAATACAACCTGTCGCTCACGGCAACGCTGATGGATAGAACACAACAGGCTGCAGAGGGAAGGGATCCCTGGGTCTCCCTCCATCTCTCCATCTCACTCACTCACTCTGTTATTTTCCTTCTCCTATGTTCCCTTCCTCCTCAAACATCATTATCATCCCTCTCGTTCCCTCGTTCCCTCTCTCCCTCTCCCAGACTCCTGATCCCTCTCGTTCCCCCTCTCCCTCTCCCAGACTCCTTCTCCCTCTCCTTCCCTCTCTCCCTCTCCCAGACTCCTTCTCCCTCTCCTTCCCTCTCTCCCTCTCCCTCTCCCAGACTCCTTCTCCCTCTCCTTCCCTCTCTCCTTCTCCCACACTCCTTCTCCCTCTCCTTCCCTTTCTCCCTCTCACAGAATCCTTCTCTCTCTCCTTCCCTCTCTCCCTCTCACAGACTCCTTCTCCATCTCCTTCCCTCTCTCCCTCTTCCAGACCCCTTCTCCCTCTCCTTCCCTCTCTCCCTCTCACAGACTCCTTCTCCCTCTCCTTCCCTCTCTCCCTCTCACAGACTCCTTCTCCCTCTCCTTCCCTCTCTCCCTCTCACAGACTCCTTCTCCCTCTCTCCCTCTCACAGACTCCTTCTCCCTCTCTCCCTCTCACAGACTCCTTCTCCCTCTCTCCCTCTCACAGACTCCTTCTCCCTCTCCTTCCCTCTCACTCTCACAGACTCCTTCTCCCTCTCTCCCTCTCACAGACTCCTTCTCCCTCTCTCCCTCTCACAGACTCCTTCTCCCTCTCTCCCTCTCACAGACTCCTTCTCCCTCTCTCCCTCTCACAGACTCCTTCTCCCTCTCCTTCCCTCTCTCCCTCTCACAGACTCCTTCTCCCTCTCCTTCCCTCTCTCCCTCTCACAGACTCCTTCTCCCTCTCTCCCTCTCACAGACTCCTTCTCCCTCTCCTTCCCTCTCTCCCTCTCACAGACTCCTTCTCCCTCTCCCCCTCTCACAGACTCCTTCTCCCTTCCCATTTTGATTCCCTCACTATCACTCATTTATTTTTTCCTGTTCCAATTGTGACAGCATTGTAAGGGTCTGTGCACTATCCCATAGGAATGTGTGCACATGTGACACATGATGAGACTTGTGGTGAGTTAGGCCATAATGTCCATCCCAATCTGTGCCCGTGTTAAGTACCTGAGTATACCTAGATATGGCAGTGTGCCTGGGTAAGTCTGACAGTGACACTGTGCATATATGTGTTTGTGTGAGTCTACCTGTGTTTGTGTCTGTGTGCGAGCGTGTGTGTGTACCTGCGTAAGGGTGTGTGTGTGTGTGTACCTCTCCTAATGGCTTGGGTAATGAGGATGTAACGGGTGTGTTAACGACACAGACAGTGGGAAGATAGATGTCACTGCAGCCCTGGGGAGACCTATCGATAGGCCAGCCTGTCAGGCAGGCAGCCAGGCAGGCTGTCACTACAGGGGCCAGAAGAGATAGTGGCAGCCGATAGGGACCACACAGTGACACAGTCTCTTAATGCCCTGTCCTGACACACCACCACCAGCCGTCACGACTGACGAGAGATACCGTAATACCTCCCAGGATGCGTTGAGGTCAACGGTGTTGTAATGATGTGTGTAGTATCATTATGCAGGGTGTAATGATGTGTGTAGTATTTTTATGCAGGGTGTAATTATGTGTGTAGTATTTTTATGCAGGGTGTAATGATGTGTGTAGTATTTTTATGCAGGGTGTAATGATGTGTGTAGTATCATTATGCAGGGTGTAATGATGTTGTAGTATTTTTATGCAGGGTGTAATGATGTTGTAGTATCATTATGCAGGGTGTAATGATGTGTGTAGTATTTTTATGCAGGGTGTAATGATGTGTGTAGTATTTTAATGCAGGGTGTAATGATGTTGTAGTATTTTTATGCAGGGTGTAATTATGTGTGTAGTATTTTTATGCAGAGTGTAATGATGTGTGTAGTATTTTTATGCAGGGTGTAATGATGTGTGTAGTATTTTTATGCAGGGTGTAATGATGTTGTAGTATTTTTATGCAGGGTGTAATGATGTGTGTAGTATTTTTATGCAGGGTGTAATGATGTGTGTAGTATTTTAATGCAGGGTGTAATGATGTGGTAGTATTTTTATGCAGGGTGTAATGATGTGTGTAGTATTTTTATGCAGGGTGTAATGATGTTGTAGTATTTTTATGCAGGGTGTAATTATGTGTGCAGTATTTTTATGCAGAGTGTAATGATGTGTGTAGTATTTTTATGCAGGGTGTAATGATGTGTGTAGTATTTTTATGCAGGGTGTAATGATGTTGTAGTATTTTTATGCAGGGTGTAATTATGTGTGTAGTATTTTTATGCAGAGTGTAATGATGTGTGTAGTATTTTTATGCAGAGTGTAATGATGTGTGTAGTATTTTTATGCAGGGTGTAATGATGTGTGTAGTATCATTATGCAGGGTGTAATGATGTGTGTAGTATCATTATGCAGGGTGTAATGATGTGTGTAGTATCATTATGCAGGGTGTAATGATGTTGTAGTATTTTCATGCAGGGTGTAATGATGTGTGTAGTATCATTATGCAGGGTGTAATGATGTGTGTAGTATTTTTATGCAGGGTGTAATGATGTGTGTAGTATCATTATGCAGGGTGTAATGATGTGTGTAGTATCATTATGCAGGGTGTAATGATGTGTGTAGTATCATTATGCAGGGTGTAATGATGTGTGTAGTATCATTATGCAGGGTGTAATGATGTGTGTAGTATTTTTATGCAGGGTGTAATTATGTGTGTAGTATTTTTATGCAGAGTGTAATGATGTGTGTAGTATTTTTATGCAGGGTGTAATGATGTGTGTAGTATTTTTATGCAGGGTGTAATGATGTTGTAGTATTTTTATGCAGGGTGTAATGATGTGTGTAGTATTTTTATGCAGGGTGTAATGATGTGTGTAGTATTTTAATGCAGGGTGTAATGATGTGGTAGTATTTTTATGCAGGGTGTAATGATGTGTGTAGTATTTTTATGCAGGGTGTAATGATGTTGTAGTATTTTTATGCAGGGTGTAATTATGTGTGCAGTATTTTTATGCAGAGTGTAATGATGTGTGTAGTATTTTTATGCAGGGTGTAATGATGTGTGTAGTATTTTTATGCAGGGTGTAATGATGTTGTAGTATTTTTATGCAGGGTGTAATTATGTGTGTAGTATTTTTATGCAGAGTGTAATGATGTGTGTAGTATTTTTATGCAGAGTGTAATGATGTGTGTAGTATTTTTATGCAGGGTGTAATGATGTGTGTAGTATCATTATGCAGGGTGTAATGATGTGTGTAGTATCATTATGCAGGGTGTAATGATGTGTGTAGTATCATTATGCAGGGTGTAATGATGTTGTAGTATTTTCATGCAGGGTGTAATGATGTGTGTAGTATCATTATGCAGGGTGTAATGATGTGTGTAGTATTTTTATGCAGGGTGTAATGATGTGTGTAGTATCATTATGCAGGGTGTAATGATGTGTGTAGTATCATTATGCAGGGTGTAATGATGTGTGTAGTATCATTATGCAGGGTGTAATGATGTGTGTAGTATCATTATGCAGGGTGTAATGATGTGTGTAGTATTTTTATGCAGGGTGTAATGATGTGTGTAGTATCATTATGCAGGGTGTAATGATGTGTGTAGTATCATTATGCAGGGTGTAATGATGTGTGTAGTATCATTATGCAGGGTGTAATGATGTGTGTAGTATTTTTATGCAGGGTGTAATGATGTTGTAGTATTTTTATGCAGGGTGTAATGATGTGTGTAGTATTTTTATGCAGGGTGTAATGATGTGTGTAGTATTTTAATGCAGGGTGTAATGATGTTGTAGTATTTTTATGCAGGGTGTAATGATGTTGTAGTATTTTTATGCAGGGTGTAATGATGTTGTAGTATCATTATGCAGGGTGTAATGATGTGTGTAGTATTTTTATGCAGGGTGTAATGATGTGTGTAGTATTTTAATGCAGGGTGTAATGATGTGTGTAGTATTTTAATGCAGGGTGTAATGATGTTGTAGTATTTTTATGCAGGGTGTAATGATGTGTGTAGTATCATTATGCAGGGTGTAATGATGTGTGTAGTATCATTATGCAGGGTGTAATGATGTTGTAGTATTTTTATGCAGGGTGTAATGATGTGTGTAGTATCATTATGCAGGGTGTAATGATGTGTGTAGTATTTTTATGCAGGGTGTAATGATGTTGTAGTATTTTTATGCAGGGTGTAATGATGTGTTTAGCATTTTTATGCAGGGTGTAATGATGTGTGTAGTATTTTTATGCAGGGTGTAATGATGTGTGTAGTATTTTAATGCAGGGTGTTATGATGTGTGTAGTATTTTAATGCAGGGTGTAATGATGTTGTAGTATTTTTATGCAGGGTGTAATTATGTGTGTAGTATTTTTATGCAGAGTGTAATGATGTGTGTAGTATTTTTATGCAGGGTGTAATGATGTGTGTAGTATTTTTATGCAGAGTGTAATGATGTTGTAGTATTTTTATGCAGGGTGTAATGATGTGTGTAGTATCATTATGCAGGGTGTAATGATGTGTGTAGTATTTTTATGCAGGGTGTAATGATGTTGTAGTATTTTTATGCAGGGTGTAATGATGTGTGTAGTATTTTTATGCAGAGTGTAATGATGTGTGTAGTATTTTTATGCAGGGTGTAATGATGTGTGTAGTATTTTTATGCAGAGTGTAATGATGTTGTAGTATTTTTATGCAGGGTGTAATGATGTGTGTAGTATCATTATGCAGGGTGTAATGATGTGTGTAGTATTTTTATGCAGGGTGTAATGATGTTGTAGTATTTTTATGCAGGGTGTAATTATGTGTGTAGTATTTTTATGCAGAGTGTAATGATGTGTGTAGTATTTTTATGCAGAGTGTAATGATGTGTGTAGTATTTTTATGCAGGGTGTAATGATGTGTGTAGTATCATTATGCAGGGTGTAATGATGTGTGTAGTATCATTATGCAGGGTGTAATGATGTGTGTAGTATCATTATGCAGGGTGTAATGATGTTGTAGTATTTTCATGCAGGGTGTAATGATGTGTGTAGTATCATTATGCAGGGTGTAATGATGTGTGTAGTATTTTTATGCAGGGTGTAATGATGTGTGTAGTATCATTATGCAGGGTGTAATGATGTGTGTAGTATCATTATGCAGGGTGTATTGATGTGTGTAGTATCATTATGCAGGGTGTAATGATGTGTGTAGTATCATTATGCAGGGTGTAATGATGTGTGTAGTATTTTTATGCAGGGTGTAATGATGTGTGTAGTATCATTATGCAGGGTGTAATGATGTGTGTAGTATCATTATGCAGGGTGTAATGATGTGTGTAGTATCATTATGCAGGGTGTAATGATGTGTGTAGTATTTTTATGCAGGGTGTAATGATGTTGTAGTATTTTTATGCAGGGTGTAATGATGTGTGTAGTATTTTTATGCAGGGTGTAATGATGTGTGTAGTATTTTAATGCAGGGTGTAATGATGTTGTAGTATTTTTATGCAGGGTGTAATGATGTTGTAGTATTTTTATGCAGGGTGTAATGATGTTGTAGTATCATTATGCAGGGTGTAATGATGTGTGTAGTATTTTTATGCAGGGTGTAATGATGTGTGTAGTATTTTAATGCAGGGTGTAATGATGTGTGTAGTATTTTAATGCAGGGTGTAATGATGTTGTAGTATTTTTATGCAGGGTGTAATGATGTGTGTAGTATCATTATGCAGGGTGTAATGATGTGTGTAGTATCATTATGCAGGGTGTAATGATGTTGTAGTATTTTTATGCAGGGTGTAATGATGTGTGTAGTATCATTATGCAGGGTGTAATGATGTGTGTAGTATTTTTATGCAGGGTGTAATGATGTTGTAGTATTTTTATGCAGGGTGTAATGATGTGTTTAGCATTTTTATGCAGGGTGTAATGATGTGTGTAGTATTTTTATGCAGGGTGTAATGATGTGTGTAGTATTTTAATGCAGGGTGTAATGATGTGTGTAGTATTTTAATGCAGGGTGTAATGATGTTGTAGTATTTTTATGCAGGGTGTAATTATGTGTGTAGTATTTTTATGCAGAGTGTAATGATGTGTGTAGTATTTTTATGCAGGGTGTAATGATGTGTGTAGTATTTTTATGCAGAGTGTAATGATGTTGTAGTATTTTTATGCAGGGTGTAATGATGTGTGTAGTATCATTATGCAGGGTGTAATGATGTGTGTAGTATTTTTATGCAGGGTGTAATGATGTGTGCAGTATTTTTATGCAGAGTGTAATGATGTGTGTAGTATTTTTATGCAGGGTGTAATGATGTGTGTAGTATTTTTATGCAGGGTGTAATGATGTTGTAGTATTTTTATGCAGCGTGTAATGATGTGTGTAGTATTTTTATGCAGGGTGTAATGATGTTGTAGTATTTTTATGCAGGGTGTAATGATGTGTGTAGTATTTTTATGCAGGGTGTAATGATGTGTGTAGTATCATTATGCAGGGTGTAATGATGTGTGTAGTATCATTATGCAGGGTGTAATGATGTTGTAGTATTTTTATGCAGGGTGTAATGATGTGTGTAGTATTTTTATGCAGGGTGTAATGATGTGTGTAGTATTTTTATGCAGGGTGTAATGATGTTGTAGTATTTTTATGCAGGGTGTAATGATGTGTGTAGTATTTTTATGCAGGGTGTAATGATGTTGTAGTATTTTTATGCAGGGTGTAATGATGTGTGTAGTATTTTTATGCAGGGTGTAATGATGTTGTAGTATTTTTATGCAGGGTGTAATGATGTGTGTAGTATTTTTATGCAGGGTGTAATGATGTTGTAGTATTTTTATGCAGGGTGTAATGATGTGTTTAGTATTTTTATGCAGGGTGTGATGATGTGTTTAGTATTTTTATGCAGGGTGTAATGATGTTGTAGTATTTTTATGCAGGGTGTAATGATGTGTGTAGTATTTTTATGCAGGGTGTAATGATGTTGTAGTATTTTTATGCAGGGTGTAATGATGTGTGTAGTATTTTTATGCAGGGTGTAATGATGTGTGTAGTATCATTATGCAGGGTGTAATGATGTTGTAGTATCATTATGCAGGGTGTAATGATGTGTGTAGTATTTTTATGCAGGGTGTAATGATGTGTGTAGTATTTTAATGCAGGGTGTAATGGACGTTGTAGTATTTTTATGCAGGGTGTAATGGACGTTGCACTGCTTTCCAAGTTGTACCACTTCGTCCTGCTCCAGCTCACAGCAGGACTAGAACCTGGGACCACTGCCTCGCAAACACACCTGACTGGCGCCCTGAAAGGTTCTTACCCAGTTGCACCACAGAAAAGCTAGCAATTTGGCTCTTTGAGTGAAGACATTTCAGGCTGATAGGGTTGAGTGTGTAATGACAGTGTTTTTAACACTATAGACCAGAGTGCTCCTGACCCTCTGGCTGTTCCAGAGCTCTGCTAGCTGCTGGGAGCCTAATAGAAATACCTTCCTCTTCCTCTCCCCATTCACCTTTTTTTTCTCTCTCTCTCTCTCTCTCTCTCTCTCTCTCTCTCTCTCTCTCTCTCCATCATTCTCCATGATGAATTAACATCTTGTAGTGTATATTTTATTTAATGTTTCATTGTGCTGTTGGTGCAGACCCCTCCCTAACTCCTCCTGCCTTTGTAAATGTTCCATGTTGGAGAAGAGAATTTAGGGCATGTGAACCACACTCCTTCTCTTCTTCAATCCATTTATCTCTTATCCATCCCTCCATCCTCCCTTTCTCCATCCCTTCATTATTATACATCAGCTGATTATGCTGGCATACTAAACAAACAGCCTGGCTATTACACTGAACATCCATAATTAATACAACCTTTCACTCAGCGCAAATCTGATGGATAGAACACAACAGGCTGCAGTATGGGATCCCTGGTCTTCCTACACCTCTCCATCTCTCCCTCCATCTCTCCGTTCATCCCTCACTCCATCCCTCCCTGATTCCTACCATGTTCCTTTTCCCTTCAGCCTCTCATCATCTGTGCTGAGTCCCCCTCCAAACATCATCCTCTCTTTCCCATTCTCTCTCTCCCGTTCTCTCTCTCTCTCTCTCTCTCTCTCTCTCTCTCTCTCTCTCTCTCTCTCTCCTTCTCTCTCTCCTTCTCCTCTCGCTCTTCTCTCTCTCTCCACCTCCCTCCCTCCTCTCTCTCCTTCCTTCCCTCTCTCCCCTGCACATAGGTTCCATTCTGTGAAAGCTTGGCAGGTGAGTGAGTGTTATATTTTATTCAGCAGTGAGCCAGCCTCCCCCTGTTTAATGCCTGCGTCCCAAATTACACCATATTCACTACATAGTGCACTACTTGACCAGGACCCATAGGAACATAGGGTGCCAATACGGTGTTATCCATTTAATCAGGTCAGTGGGGGCCTAACCCCTAGCACCCGAAACCACTCTTGTGCAAAGTCACGCCTGATATCACTGAACATTGATTTTATGTCCACACCTGCAACTACAGTGAATATATAATATTATGTTTGTCATGTGTTCTGTATGTATTCAGTTCAGCTGACAACAATGTGAATCGATTGTATTCTGTAATTCATATGTACACATTGTTATGAACACATTTTCACTATTCACTCACAATGTTATTCAAATGCAGAGAAGGAGGATTTGTATGCAGAAGATTGAGCATAGAAATGGAATGAAGAGATTGTATTTCTATGGAACGAAGTAGGGCAGTGGAGTCATGTGTGTTATGAACAAACAGTTTGACCATTCTGTAATTGTAGAGACAGAGGATTTCTATGCAGAGGATTAAGCAAATAAATATAATTAATAGATTGTATTTCTATGGAATCAAGCAAATAAATAGAATGAATATATTGTCTATGGAATCGAGCAAAGGTATGAAGTAGGGCAATACATGTGTTATGAATAAACAAATACCTTCTACCCATAGGACCCTGGTACAAAATGTTATTCAATGTAGAGACAAAGGATTTATTGCACTAGATTAAGCATAGAAATAGAATGACACAGATTACCTCATAGTTTACACTGTAGACAATCAGGATATCTAGTTAACCATGCGCACAGGTGTTCCCACACATGTACACAACACGTGTACACACGCATGACCATTGAACTTGTTGGCACATGAGCAATCACACACAATCACACACAATCACACACGAGATGACAGATGGGAGTTCAATGGTGCGTGTGTACATGTGTGAGAACACCTGTGAGCACACACAACCGTTGAACTTGTTGGCACACAAGCAATCACACACAGTCACACGCACACACACACACACACACACACACACACACACACACACACACACACACACACACACACACACACACACACACACACACACACACACACACACACACTTCCCCCATCTGTCATCTCATCATCCCTCCAATTTGATATGTCCTTTGTGTAGACTATACTATGTACTATACTATACAAGGGAAACATAACCACTCCTCCTCCTTCCTCCGCTCCCTCACTCTCACTGCCTTCCTGTCTTCTCCTCACTCACACATATCCAAATAATCTTTATCCCTCTCTCCTCTCCTTCCCGTCTGCTTTTCCCTCTTTTGCTCCCTCACTTCTCCTTACTCACTCCTCTAGTGTGCCCTGGCTCTCTCTCTACCCCCTCCCTCCTGTCTCACTCACTCCATCTCTCTCTCTCACTCTCTCTCTGTCTTAACCCCCTCCCTCTCTAAATCTCTCTTTTTTTCTCTCTCCATCCTCTCTGTCTCTGTCTTTCTCTCTGTTCATTCTGATTCTCTCAGTCACACATGCATGCAGCATCTTCCCTCCCCACTTACTTTCTCTCTCAACTCTCATCCTCCTCTCTCCCTCCTCCTCTCTCCCTCTGTCACACACACATATCATCTCTTATCTTCCCGTCTGTGTCGTCTGTGTCTCAACATCTGTCTCTCTCACACAGACACTTACAGCCACTTCTCCCCCTCATCTCCCTCTCTCTTCTTCTCTCTCTCACTCAGACACGCAGAAACGCTCGCGCAACCCCAGCTTCAACACATACCTCACACTTATGCCGACTGGCACCCAAGGACAGAGCACCCTCTCTCTCTCTCTCTCTCTCTCTCTCTCTCTCTCTCTCTCTCTCTCTCTCCCTCTCCCTCCCTCCCTCTCTATCTCTCTCCCTCTCTCCCTCTTTCTCTCCCTTTCTCTGTCTCAGTCCTGCTGTCTGGGTCTGTGAGAGTGTGTGTGTTTCTGGGCTTCCCCGACGCCGAGCCGAGCTGAGCTCACACACTCCTGAGCATTTAAGGACGAGGAAGAGGAGGGCCATGGAGCACAGCCACATCTTCACCCTCCTTTCCCCCCCCAACAGCAGTGCCTGGAGCCCGGGGCAGCAGCCGGCCGACACTCCCCAGGGTTGCCCCCTCGGACCACTGCCCGTCATCTACTACAGCGCCCTGCTCTGCCTCGGCCTGCCCGGTAAGAGGGACAGGGGGGAGAGGATGGATTAGAGAGAGTGTGTGTGTGTGACTGTGTGTGCATTGTTTGTGTGTGTGTGTTGTGCCTGTCTTACTACGTATATGTATTTTGTGTGAATATGTATTTGTTTGTGTTTGTATGACAGTGTGTGTGTGTGTGTTTGCTATACTCTAAGTGAGTTTGTTTGAAGTCTGTGTTTTGTACTCAACTGCTCTAGTCATTAATTTATATCTCACATTGACCTTGTCTTATCTGTGTGCTCGAGTGTGTGTGCATGTGTCTGTGCCAGTGTGTGTGTGTGCCCATGCCGCACACACACAAACACAGAACTACTTGCGTGTGTGCGCCCGCACGTCGGTCTGTTGGATCAACAGAGATAAAAAGCCAGACAAATGAAAAAAGGGATGAAATGTTATTTTCTGTTACTCAGCTCAAATTTCACCTCTTTTAAATTATCCGGCTTCTGTTCACCCAGTGAATTATAATGAAGCAGAAAGAGAGACCTGAAGGATTTATCCAGGTGATGACTGGTCCTGAAATGTGACTATTTCCTACGGAGACGTGACCTCTAGGACATAATGTGGGACTGTCTTTCCTACGTAGCCGTCAACTCTAGGACATCGTTTGGGACTGTCTTTCCTACACAGATGCCACCTCTAGGACATCATTTGGGATTGTCTTTCCTACACAGACACGGCTCTCTGACCTCTAGGACATACTGTGTGTTAACCGGCTCTCTGACCTCTGAAAGATATTGATGCATTCCAGTCATGTCTGATCCAAAGACGTATGGGTCAGTTCAGACCTGGGCTGATAGCTTGACTGTAATATGTGTTTGGAGTAGAACACATTGTGCCTAAAGAACTACGTCTGTGTTATAGCTGTGGGTAGACACACTTAAATGAACACACTGTACCATTAGTCTATACTGAGACTGCCGTGGCTTTCAGGTGCATAGCCTACAAGCACTCGTGTTGTTGGGTTACTTACAGTACTTCATCGTTTCTGTAAAGACTTATTGGTGAGTTCATTCACAAGACAGATTTTATGTGTCTGCTTCCCTACTGTGTGGTCTATGGATGAACACTTACCCAGTCTGGGCAACAGGGTCTCATTAGAATGTGTCAAAATAGTGACATTTAACCACTGTAATTACAGTGCATTCGGGAAGTATTCAGACCCCTTGACTTTTTCCACATTTTGTTATGTTACAGCCTAATTCTAAAATTGATTTTTTTTAAATCCTCATCAATTTATTCACAATACCTCGTATTGACAAAGAAAAAGCATGTTTTAAGAAATTGTTGCAAACGTATTTAAATAAGTATTCAGACCCTTCACTCAGTACTTTGTTAAAGCACCTTTGGCAGCGATTACAGCCTCAAGACTTTTTGGGTATGAAGCTGTAAGCTTGGCACACCTGTATTTGGGGAGGATCTCTGCAGATCCTCTCAAGCTCTGTCAGGTTGGATGAGGAGCGTCACTGCACAGCTATTTTCAGGTCTCTCCAGAGATGTTCGATCTGGTTCAAGTCCGGGTTCTGGCTGGGCCACTCAAGGACATTCAGAGACTTGTTCCAAAGCCATTCCTGCGTTGTCTTGGCTGTGTCCTTAGGGTCGTTGTCCTGTTGGAATGTGAACCTTCGCCCCAGTCAGAGGTCCTGAGAGTTCTGGAGCAGGTTTTCATCTGTACTTTGCTCTGCTGAAAAACATCCCCACAGCATGATGCTGTCACCACCATGCTTCACCGTACGGATGGTGCCAGGTTTCCTCCAGATGTGACACTTGACATTCATGCTAAAGAGTTCAATCTTGGTTTCATCAGACCAGAGAATCTTGTTTCTCATGGTCTGAGAGTCTATAGGTGACTTTGGGCAATCTTCAAGCGAGCTGTCATGTGTCTTTTATTGAGGAGTGTCTTCCGTCTGGCCACTCTACCATAAAGGCCTGATTGGTGGAGTGCTGCAGAGATGGTTGTCCATCTGGAAGGTTCTGCCATCGATCAGAGTGACCATCGGGTTCTTGGTCACCTCCCTGACCAAGGCCCTTCTCCCCCGATTGCTCAGTTTGGCCGGGTGGTCTAATGGCTTGGTTTTTGCTATGACTACTGTGGGACCTTATATAGACAGGTTTGTGCCTTTCCAAATCATGTCCAATCGATTGAATTTACCACAGGTGGGCTACCATCAAGTTTTAGAAACATCTCAAGAATGATCAGTGGAAACAGGATGCACCTGAGTTCAATTTTGAGTCTCATAGACAAGGGTCTGAATACTTATGTAAATAAGGTATTTCTGTTTTTATTTTTAATGCATTTGCAACAATTTCTAAAAACCTGTTTTTCGCTTCATCATTATGGGGTATTGTGTGTAGATCGAAGAGGGAAACAATGTGAGAATAAGGCCGTAACGAAACAAAATGTGGAAAAAGTCAAGGGGTCTGAATACTTTCAGAATGCACTGTATATGTCAAATATTACCTCTGGTCTTGTTCTATGTGTTGTGGTGGCTAGAGAGTGAGAGGGAGAGAGAGGCTAGGGGTCAGGACAAATGCTGATGTCCAATCTATGATTAAAGTCTATGTTCTGCCCTTGAGGCTGTAGCAGATATATTCACTCTGCTTCAGCTGCAGACCAGAACTTCATCTCAATTTGTTTCAAGAGGGAAAAAAGATTGCAACCCTCAATTCTAAAGCTATTACCCTACGTTCTTCAATACGTTATACTCTGGTTTTATTTTCAACATGGCATGTTTTAAATGCCTTCACTAAAAGAGGTTATTGCACTCCATGCTAGTTTTAAGTAGAGTGTGGAGTGAATTGACTGGCCCTTATTCTGAGCAGTAATACTGTGATCTGTGTTTGATAAGAGTTTCATAAGGGATGTCCCACTTTCTATTACAATGGATCAGGAGTAAGAGATGTCAAGATGTACACTGTTCTCAATAAGGGAATCTGCAATTCAAGGTAATAGAAGTGCTTTGTATGCCAAACTATCATAAAACTGTTTCCTGCACGTCGCCTGCTGTCTTGAAGAAAGAAAGCCCCTTTAACCTCCTCAGGCTCCATTTTTCTGTTGGAAGGTAAATCTATACTATAGTAGCTGACCACAATCAATTATGTTTGCAGCCCTGAATGCTGAATCCTTGGAAGATGGAAGGAGTTTGAATCTTCTGATTTTGAAATGGTTGATTTTTACTTGTTCTACTACAGTAGTTTTGCTGACATATCATTCCACCTGACCTGGACTGATAGCTTGACTGTAATGTTCATTTGGAGTAATAATATTGCTGCCTAGATACCTATTTGTCTGTGTTGTAGCTTGGAGTTAGTCGCACTCCCACTGGGCACAGACGTCAATTCAACGTCTATTCCACATTGGTTCAATGTCATTTTGTTGAACTGACATGGAAACAATATTGATTCAACCAGTGTTTGCCCAATGGGATGTAATTAACACACTGTGCCATTAGTCTGTTCTGAGACTGCTGTGGGCTTTGGGTACGTATGTAAATCATCTTGTCTTTAGGTTACTTACAGTGACCTCGATGTAGAATGACATAAAGAGAGAGGGATGGATAGATTTGAAGATGGAGGTAGAGAGAGTGCATGATGAGAGGATGTGAGAAAGAGAATGTTATTTCTAGGACAAAGATAAGAGGTGTTGAGAAAAAGATGTGCAACAGACTTGAGGGTGAAAAGTGAAACTGAGAATGAGAGAGATAACGAGGAAGAAGTTTAAATAGAGAGGAAGATCAGGAGAGAAAGAGAGGTGAGAATGGAGAGAGAGCTGTATCAGGAGAGAGAGGTGAAGAGCCAGAAAAGGAGAGTGAGAGAAAGAGAAAGAGAGAGATGAAGAAGGAGAGAGAGGTGAAGAGCCAGAAAAGGAGAGTGAGAGAAAGAGAAAGAGAGAGATGAAGAAGGAGAGAGAGGTGAAGTTGGAGGGAAAGAGGGAGAAAGGGGTAAAGAGGGAGAGGGAGAACGACAGAGCGAGAGAACGATGGAGCGATAGAACGACAGAGCAAGAGAGGTGAACATGGAGAGAAAAAAGAGAGAAGTGAAAAAAAAAATGGATAGAGAAATTAGAAGAGAAAGAGAGAGGTGAAGAGAGAGAACGACAACGAGAGGGAGAGAGATTAATAACAGCAGAGTCAGTGAAGTGGCACCCTGAGACCTGAGTGAGGAAGCCAGACGACAGAGCTATGACGAATTGCCACCTATTTAATTAATCGCTCACCCGTTCTTAACGGGCGCTCTCTAGCTCTGCCTCACGAGGCTGCTGCTCTATGGGAACTAAACCAGCGTGTTCAGGCAGCAGCAAACATCACAGTACCCTACAGTACCACAACACTGGGCCGGGGATGTGTTATAGTCTGTGTCTATGCTTATGTGTGACTAACAGGAATTAAACTGTTCTGTTGCTGTATTAAAGTTATGGTTTGTAGCCTAGGCAAAGCAATGAAACACAATTATAAGTTTAGGTATTGTTACAGCATAGTTAGGTGTCATAAAAATGATTGAGGACTTTTATGTGGTGGTTGTGGAAATTAAATAATGTCTTCTTATACCATAGATAGTTTGACCGTCTCTACTGCATGTTATTGAGAGGACATACTTTTTGGGGGATTCTTGTTTATGGTTGGTGTTACCTAGCCTGGCTAGACCACACAAAAGTACAATGTTCAGTCCTGGTGTAGCCAGGCTAGGT
This sequence comes from Oncorhynchus mykiss, assembly GCF_057628025.1. NCBI lineage: Eukaryota > Metazoa > Chordata > Actinopteri > Salmoniformes > Salmonidae > Oncorhynchus > Oncorhynchus mykiss. The sequence goes on along the minus strand of NC_143033.1, from coordinate 93,599,048 downwards.
CATACCATGAGGAATATCTGAAACAGTGTTCAGTCATGGTGTATCCAGGCTAGGTCATACTATGAGGAATATCTGAAACAGTGTTGAGTCATGGTGTAGCCAGGCTAGGTCATACCATGAGGGATATCTGAAACAGTATGGAGTCATGGTGTATCCAGGCTAGGTCATACCATGAGGAATATCTGAAACAGTGTTGAGTCATGGTGTAGCCAGGCTAGGTCATACCATGAGGGATATCTGAAACAGTGTTGAGTCATGGTGTAGCCAGGCTAGGTCATACCATGAGGAATATCTGAAACAGTGTTGAGTCATGGTGTAGCCAGGCTAGGTCATACCATGAGGAATATCTGAAACAGTGTTCAGTCATGGTGTAGCCAGGCTAGGTCATACCATGAGGGATATCTGAAACAGTATGGAGTCATGGTGTAGCCAGGCTAGGTCATACCATGAGGAATATCTGAAACAGTGTTGAGTCATGGTGTAGCCAGGCTAGGTCATACCATGAGGAATATCTGAAACAGTGTTCAGTCATGGTGTAGCCAGGCTAGGTCATACCATGAGGAATATCTGAAACAGTGTTGAGTCATGGTGTAGCCAGGCTAGGTCATACCATGAGGGACATCTGAAACAGTATGGAGTCATGGTGTAGCCAGGCTAGGTCATACCATGAGGAATATCTGAAACAGTGTTCAGTCATGGTGTAGCCAGGCTAGGTCATACCATGAGGGATATCTGAAACAGTGTTGAGTCATGGTGTAGCCAGGCTAGGTCATACCATGAGGAATATCTGAAACAGTGTTGAGTCATGGTGTAGCCAGGCTAGGTCATACCATGAGGGATATCTGAAACAGTGTTCAGTCATGGTGTAGCCAGGCTAGGTCATACCATGAGGAATATCTGAAACAGTGCTATACTAGGTCCTACAGCTATACTCTCTTAGAAGAAAGGGTTCCAATAGGGTTCTTCAGCTGTCCCCATAGGAGAACCCTTTTTGGCTCCAGGTACAACTCTTTTTGGCTCCAGGTAGAACATGTTTGGTGACATGTAGAACCCTCTGTAGAAAGGGTTCTACATGCAACCCAAAAGGGTTCTACCTGGAACTGAAAGGGTTCTTCAAAGGGTTATCCTGTGGGGACAGCTGAAGAACCCTTTAAGAGTTTACGAGTGCACCATTGCAGCTGTTCTACTGCTGTTGATCCCTGATGTCAATAACTCTCTGTACCTTTTAATTCACAACCAATTAACCAACGTCTCACCAGGGAGCAGCTCCTGTGCTTACTGTAAACAGAGTCCTGATGCATGAGTGTAGTCACTAGTTAGGTTCCCCACAGTCTTGTATACTGTATGTATACTGTATGTAGTCAGGGAGTTTGGTGTGTGTATACTGTATGTGGTCAGGGAGTTTAGTGTATGTATACTGTATGTAGTCAGGGAGTTTAGTGTATGTATACTGTATGTTGTCAGGGAGTTTAGTGTATGTATACTGTATGTGGTCAGGGAGTTTAGTGTATGTATACTGTATGTAGTCAGGGAGTTTAGTGTATGTATACTGTATGTTGTCAGGGAGTTTAGTGTATGTATACTGTATGTTGTCAGGGAGTTTAGTGTATGTATACTGTATGTAGTCAGGGAGTTTAGTGTATGTATACTGTATGTGATCAGGGAGTTTAGTGTATGTATACTGTATGTGGTCAGGGAGTTTAGTGTATGTATACTGTATGTAGTCAGGGAGTTTAGTGTATGTATACTGTATGTAGTCAGGGAGTTTGGTGTATGTATACTGTATGTGGTCAGGGAGTTTAGTGTATGTATACTGTATGTAGTCAGGGAGTTTAGTGTATGTATACTGTATGTAGTCAGGGAGTTTGGTGTATGTATACTGTATGTAGTCAGGGAGTTTGGTGTATGTATACTGTATGTAGTCAGGGAGTTTGGTGTATGTATACTGTATGTAGTCAGGGAGTTTTGTGTATGTATACTGTATGTAGTCAGGGAGTTTGGTGTATGTATACTGTATGTTGTCAGGGAGTTTTGTGTATGTATACTGTATGTAGTCAGGGAGTTTGGTGTATGTATACTGTATGTTGTCAGGGAGTTTTGTGTATGTATACTGTATGTAGTCAGGGAGTTTGGTGTATGTATACTGTATGTTGTCAGGGAGTTTTGTGTATGTATACTGTATGTAGTCAGGGAGTTTAGTGTATGTATACTGTATGTAGTCAGGGAGTTTGGTGTGTGTATACTGTACGTAGTCAGGGAGTTTAGTGTATGTATACTGTATGTAGTCAGGGAGTTTAGTGTATGTATACTGTTTGTGGTCAGGGAGTTTAGTGTATGTATACTGTATGTATACTGTATGTATACTGTATGTAGTCAGGGAGTTTAGTGTATGTATACTGTATGTAGTCAGGGAGTTTGGTGTATGTATACTGTATGTGGTCAGGGAGTTTGGTGTGTGTATACTGTATGTATACTGTATGTATACTGTATGTATACTGTATGTATACTGTATGTAGTCAGGGAGTTTGGTGTGTGTATACTGTACGTAGTCAGGGAGTTTAGTGTATGTATACTGTATGTGGTCAGGGAGTTTGGTGTGTGTATACTGCATGTAGTCAGGGAGTTTAGTGTATGCATACTGTATGTATACTGTATGTATACTGTATGTAGTCAGGGAGTTTGGTGTATGTATACTGTATGTGGTCAGGGAGTTTGGTGTATGTATACTGTATGTTGTCAGGGAGTTTGGTGTATGTATACTGTATGTTGTCAGGGAGTTTGGTGTGTGAATACTGTACGTAGTCAGGGAGTTTTGTGTATGTATACTGTATGTAGTCAGGGAGTTTGGTGTATGTATACTGTATGTAGTCAGGGAGTTTAGTGTATGTATACTGTATGTTGTCAGGGAGTTTGGTGTATGTATACTGTACGTAGTCAGGGAGTTTAGTGTATGTATACTGTATGTTGTCAGGGAGTTTGGTGTATGTATACTGTATGTTGTCAGGGAGTTTGGTGTGTGTATACTGTACGTAGTCAGGGAGTTTTGTGTATGTATACTGTATGTTGTCAGGGAGTTTGGTGTATGTATACTGTATGTAGTCAGGGAGTTTTGTGTATGTATACTGTATGTTGTCAGGGAGTTTGGTGTATGTATACTGTATGTTGTCAGGGAGTTTGGTGTGTGTATACTGTATGTAGTCAGGGAGTTTGGTGTGTGTATACTGTATGTAGTCAGGGAGTTTGGTGTATGTATACTGTATGTAGTCAGGGAGTTTTGTGTATGTATACTGTATGTAGTCAGGGAGTTTGGTGTATGTATACTGTATGTTGTCAGGGAGTTTTGTGTATGTATACTGTATGTAGTCAGGGAGTTTTGTGTATGTATACTGTATGTTGTCAGGGAGTTTGGTGTGTGTATACTGTATGTAGTCAGGGAGTTTGGTGTATGTATACTGTATGTAGTCAGGGAGTTTTGTGTATGTATACTGTATGTAGTCAGGGAGTTTTGTGTATGTATACTGTATGTTGTCAGGGAGTTTGGTGTGTGTATACTGTATGTAGTCAGGGAGTTTGGTGTATGTATACTGTATGTAGTCAGGGAGTTTTGTGTATGTATACTGTATGTAGTCAGGGAGTTTGGTGTATGTATACTGTATGTTGTCAGGGAGTTTTGTGTATGTATACTGTATGTAGTCAGGGAGTTTGGTGTATGTATACTGTATGTTGTCAGGGAGTTTGGTGTGTGTATACTGTATGTAGTCAGGGAGTTTGGTGTATGTATACTGTATGTAGTCAGGGAGTTTGGTGTGTGTATACTGTATGTAGTCAGGGAGTTTGGTGTATGTATACTGTATGTTGTCAGGGAGTTTGGTGTATGTATACTGTATGTTGTCAGGGAGTTTGGTGTGTGTATACTGTACGTAGTCAGGGAGTTTTGTGTATGTATACTGTATGTTGTCAGGGAGTTTGGTGTATGTATACTGTATGTAGTCAGGGAGTTTTGTGTATGTATACTGTATGTTGTCAGGGAGTTTGGTGTATGTATACTGTATGTTGTCAGGGAGTTTGGTGTGTGTATACTGTATGTAGTCAGGGAGTTTGGTGTGTGTATACTGTATGTAGTCAGGGAGTTTGGTGTATGTATACTGTATGTAGTCAGGGAGTTTTGTGTATGTATACTGTATGTAGTCAGGGAGTTTGGTGTATGTATACTGTATGTTGTCAGGGAGTTTTGTGTATGTATACTGTATGTAGTCAGGGAGTTTTGTGTATGTATACTGTATGTTGTCAGGGAGTTTGGTGTGTGTATACTGTATGTAGTCAGGGAGTTTGGTGTATGTATACTGTATGTAGTCAGGGAGTTTTGTGTATGTATACTGTATGTAGTCAGGGAGTTTTGTGTATGTATACTGTATGTTGTCATTGAGTTTGGTGTGTGTATACTGTATGTAGTCAGGGAGTTTGGTGTATGTATACTGTATGTAGTCAGGGAGTTTTGTGTATGTATACTGTATGTAGTCAGGGAGTTTGGTGTATGTATACTGTATGTAGTCAGGGAGTTTGGTGTATGTATACTGTATGTTGTCAGGGAGTTTGGTGTGTGTATACTGTATGTAGTCAGGGAGTTTGGTGTATGTATACTGTATGTAGTCAGGGAGTTTGGTGTGTGTATACTGTATGTAGTCAGGGAGTTTGGTGTATGTATACTGTATGTTGTCAGGGAGTTTGGTGTATGTATACTGTATGTTGTCAGGGAGTTTGGTGTGTGTATACTGTACGTAGTCAGGGAGTTTAGTGTATGTATACTGTATGTAGTCAGGGAGTTTGGTGTATGTATACTGTATGTAGTCAGGGAGTTTTGTGTATGTATACTGTATGTTGTCAGGGAGTGTGGTGAACGTATTTATCTCTAATAAAGATATTTTATATTTGGGTCATTGATCTGCTTGCCTCAGTGGGGAGGTGTGCGTTGTTTGTGTGTGCTTGTGTGCGTGGGTGTGCGTTTTTATTTATGTGTGTGTCTGTGTGTGCATGACTGCGTGTGTGTCAGGGAGAGAGGAGGATAGGATGGAGGGAGAGAGGAGGATAGGATGGAGGGAGAGAGGAGGATAGGATGGAGGGAGAGAGGAGGATAGGATGGAGGGAGAGAGGAGGATAGGATGGAGGGAGAGAGGAGGATAGGATGGAGGGAGAGAGAAGGATAGGATGGAGGGAGAGAGGAGGATAGGATGGAGGGAAAGAGGAGGATAGGATGGAGGGAGAGAGGAGGATAGGATGGAGGGAGAGAGGAGGATAGGATGGAGGGAGAGAGGAGGATAGGATGTAGGGAGAGAAGAGGATAGGATGGAGGGAGAGAGGAGGATAGGATGGAGGGAGAGAGGAGGATAGGATGGAGGAGAGAGAAGGATAGGATGGGGGAGAGAGGAGGATAGGATGGAGGGAGTGAGGAGGATAGGATGGAGGGAGGGAGGAGGATAGGATGGATGGAGGGAGGGAGAGAGGAGAATAGGATGGAGGGATAGAGTATGATAGAATTTAGAAAGAGAGGAGGATAGGATGGAGGGAGAGAGGAGGATAGGATGGAGGGAGAGCAGAGGATAGGGTGGAGGGAGAAGAATAGGATGGAGGGAGAGATAGAAGATAGGATGGAGGGAGGGAGGAGGATAGAATGGATGGAGGGAGGGAGGAGGATAGGATGGATGGAGGGAGGGAGAGAGGAGAATAGGATGGAGGGATAGAGTATGATAGAATTTAGAAAGAGAGGAGGATATGATCGAGGGAGGGAGAGAGGAGGATAGGATGGAGGGAGAGCAGAGGATAGGATGGAGGGAGAGAGGAGGATAGGATGGAGGGAGGGAGAGCAGAGGATAGGATGGAGGGAGAGAGGAGGATAGGATGGATGGAGGGAGGGAGAGAGGAGAATAGGATGGAGGGATAGAGTATGATAGAATTTAGAAAGAGAGGAGGATAGGATGGAGGGAGAGAGAGAGGAGGATAGGATGGAGGGAGAGCAGAGGATAGGGTGGAGGGAGAAGAATAGGATGGAGGGAGAGATAGAAGATAGGATGGAGGGAGAGATAGAAGATAGGATGGAGGGAGAGATAGAAGATAGGATGGAGGGAGAGATAGAAGATAGGATGGAGGGAAGCGACTTCATTGTGGATGAAGAACAAGGGGAAGGAAAAGTGACAGAAAGGATATCAGACGGAAGGGAGAAGATTCTCTTGTGTACTGCTGAAAAAAAGAGAATGGAGGGAAGGAGGAGGAAAGGAGGATGTAGGGACCGGAGTTGACAGAGGGAAGGGACAGTGGCTTTGGGGAGAGTCTCAGGAAGGGAGGCAAAGCGGAGGATGCTCTCCTCCTTCTAAAGTGAGGCATTGTCTGGGAAATGATGGAGGAAGAGAAGGAGGAAATTCCCAGTGTTATATCCACCAGGCAGCGGCCTGTCGGGGAGGAGATGAGCCAGAGATGACAGGGGAGGGAGGGAGGAGGGAGGAGGGAGAGAGGGTAGAAATAGATAGATAGGTGTTTTTAAAGCTGTTGACACAGTGACAGTTCTGACTGGTGTTGAAAGTGTATCCGTTACCCACATAAAAACCAACTAGGCAGTGTTAAGCTGTAAGAAACACTGAGGAAGGTGTACAGTATCCTCAATACCACACAGCACTATTTAAAGGAGGACTTAGATCTCATGTCAATGTTTATGGGTTAGAACTAATCATTATTGCCAGCAGCATACCACCCTTGCTTCTGAAGCTAACCCGGGTTGGTCTTGGTTGGTCCCTGGATGGGAGACCAGATGCTGCTGTACGTGGTGTTGGAGGGCCAGTAGGAGGCACTCTTTCCTCTGATCTAAAAAATATTCAAATTCCCCAGGGCAGTGATTGGGGATACTGCTCTGTGTAGGGTGCCGTCTTTCGGATTGGGACGTTAAACGGGTGTCCTGACTCTCTGAGGTCATTAAAGATCCCATGGCACTTATCGTAAGAGTAGGGTGTTCACACCGGTGTCCTGGCTAAATTCCCAATCTGGCCCTCAAACCATCATGGCCACCTAATCATCCCCAGCTTACAATTAGTGCATTCATCCCCCTCCTCTCCCCTGTAACTATTCCCCATGTCGTTGCTGTAAATGAGAATGTGTTCTCAGTCAACTTACCTGGTAAAATAACATTTAAATAAATGTAAAAATGAGGTAGTCATGGAAAAGCTCTCAGGAACGGACATTCATCTGCCGGCCATCCCCCTCCTCTCATCCTACTCCTCCACTTGTTATCCTCTCTTTACATTGTTCCTCTCCCCCCTCTTCTTGTTGTTTACTTCCTGGTCTCGCCCTCATCCTCCCCTACAAAACTCTGTCTCCCTCTCTGGTTCTTTCATCTCCTATCCATCTTCTTGGTCTCTCTCTCTCTGTCTCTCTGTCTCTCTGTCTCTCTCTCTCTCTCTCTCTCTCTCCTCTCTCTCTCTCTCTCTCTCTCTCTCTCTCTCTCTCTCTCTCTCTCTCTCTCTCTCTCTCTCTCTCTCTCTCTCTCTCTCTCTCTCTCTCTCTCTCTCTCTCTCTCTCTCTCTCTCTCTCTCTCTCTCTCTCTCTCTCATCTCCAGGTTGCTATAGAGCTTCTTAGACAGTGGGAGCAGAGCAGGAGTTGAACAACAAGGTTTGGTTCAATAGACAGTGTGCTCTGAGGAATCAACAGGTCTCATCAGGCAGTGGCACAACACTGCAGTGGCATCAATACAAACCTGGCCCTGCATCTCTTTCTCTATCCACTCTCTCCTCTTCTCTCTTATTTGCTTTCTCTCTGTTTCTCTCTGTCTATCTACAATTATTCTTAGCTTTTTTTCTCGCTCTCTCTGCCTCTATTATCACCCCCCCCTCTCTCTTTCTAACTATCCTATCTCCCTCTCTCTAACTATCCTAGCCCTCTCTCTCTCTTTCTAGTTTGCCCTCTCTGTCTCTACCTCTATTGTCACTCTCTCTTTTTCATTCAGTATCTCTAACTGTCTTCACCCTCTCTCTCCTACTCTAAAATATTAATATTCTCCACCTCCATATCTCTCTTTTGGAATGTATTCATCTATGAAAGCACACAGCAGTGTATGGTTAAGTGTTAGTTCACAGAAAACAAGATAAATAAAGAAATAAACTCAAAATCTGTCTTTGTAGAGAGGGTACAAATAATATTCTTAGAAAAGGGGTTGTACCTGGAACCAGGTACAGGGACAGCCAAAGTGTATAGCCAAGATTGGATCGTAGCTGTACAACTTAAATAGAGTGAATTGATTGGTGGATTGGTTGTTCGGTCTAATCAGACTCTTTGATAAGACAAAAGGACAAATGTTTGTCATAAGGTTCAAAGTGCGGTGACCTTGAAACTACCTTTTGTTCAATCATCCCTCTCTGTCCTCCCACTCCCCTACATCACTATCTCTCTTGTCCTCCCACTCCCCCTCATCACTTACTCCCCTACCTCCTCCATCACTCTCTCCTTTCCTCCCTTATTCCCTTACCTCCTCCATCACTACTTCTCGTTCCTCCCACTCCCCTACCTCCTCCATCACTACCTCTCCTTTCCTCCCACTCCCCTACCTCCTCCATAACTACCTCTCTCATTTCCTCCCACTCCCTTACCTCCTCCATCACTACCTCTCCTTTCCTCCCACTCCCCTACCTCCTCCATCACTAACTCTCCTTTCCTCCCACTCCCTTACCTCCACCATCACTACCTCTCCTTTCCTCCCACTCCCTTACCTCCTCCATCACTACCTATACTTTCCTCCCACTCCCCTACCTCCTCCATCACTACCTCTCCTTTCCTCCCACTCCCTTACCTCCTCCATCACTACCTCTCTTGTCCTCCCACTCCCCTACCTCCTTCATCACTACCTCTCTTGTCCTCCCACTCCCCTCCTCCATCACTACCTCTCGTTTCCTCCCACTCCCCTACCTCTTCCATCAGTACCCTCTCCTTCCTCCCACTCCCCTACCTCCTCCATCACTACCTCTTCTTGTCCTCCCACTACCCCCTCCCTCCTCCATCACTACCTCTCCTTTCCTCCCTTATCCCTTACCTCCTCCATCACTACCTCTCCTTTCCTCCCACTCCCCTACCTCCTCCATCACTCCCTCCTTCCTCCCACTCCCCTACCTCCTCCATCACCTCTCCTTTCCTCCCACTCCCTTACCTCCTCCATCACTACCTCTCTTGTCCTCCCACTCCCTTACCTCCTTCATCACTCCGTCTCTTGTCCTCCCACTCCCCTACCTCCTCCATCACTACCTCTCCTTTCCTCGCACTCCCTTACCTCCTCCATCACTACCTCTCTTGTCCTCCCACTCCCTTACCTCCTCCATCACTACCTCTCTTGTCCTCCCCGCTCCCTCCTCCATCACTACCTCTCCTTTCCTCCCACTCCCCTACCTCCTCCATCACTACCTCTCCCTTCCTCCCCACTCCCTTACCTCCTCCATCACTACCTCTCCTTTCCTTCCCACTCCCTTACCTCCTCATCACTACCTCTCCTTTCCTCCCACTCCCTTACCTCATCCATCACTACCTCTCTTGTCCTCCCACTCCCCTACCTCCTCCATCACTACCTCTCCTTCCTCCCTCCCTACCTCCTCCATCACTCCTCTCTTGTCCTCCCTTATCCCCTACCTCCTCCATCACTACCTCTCCTTTCCTCCCACTCCCTTACCTCCTCCATCACTACCTCTCTTGTCCTCCCTTATCCCCTACCTCCTCCATCACTACCTCTCTTGTCCTCCCACCCCTTACCTCCTCCATCACTACCTTCTCTTGTCCTCCCAGCTCCGTTACCTCCTTCATCACTACCTCCCTTGTCCTCCCACTCCCCTACCTCCTCCATCACTACCTCTCCTTTCCTCCCACTCCCCTACCTCCTCCCATCACTACCTCTCCTTTCCTCCATTATCCCCTACCTCTTCCTCCATCTCAACCTCTCATTAACTCCCACTCCCCTCCCTCCTCCATCACTACCTCTCCTTTCCTCCCCACTCCCTTACCTCCTCCATCACTACCTCTCTTGTCCTCCCACTCCCCTACCTCCTCCATCACTACTCCTTCCTCCCACTCCCCTACCTCCTTCATCACTACCTCTCTTGTCCTCCACTCCCTTACCTCCTTCATCACTACCTCTCTTGTCCTCCCACTCCCCTACCTCCTCCATCACTACCTCTCCTTTCCTCCCACTCCCCTACCTCCTCCATCACTACCTCTCCTTTCCTCCCTTATCCCCTACCTCCTCCATCAGTACCTCTTCTCCTCCCACTCCCCTACCTCCTCCATCACTACCTCTCCTTTCCTCCCACTCCCCTACCTCCTCCATCACTACCTCTCTTCCCTCCCACTCCCTCTACCTCCTTCATCACTACCTCTCTTGTCCTCCCACTCCCCTACCTCCTCCATCACTACCTCTCCTTCCTCCCACTCCCCTACCTCCTCCATCACTACCTCTCCTTTCCTCCCACTCCCTTACCTCCTCCATCACTACCTCTCTTGTCCTCCCACTCCCCTACCTCCTCCATCACTACGTCTCTTGTCCTCCCACTCCCCTACCTCCTCCATCACTACCTCTCCTTTCCTCGCACTCTCTTACCTCCTCCATCACTACCTCTCTTGTCCTCCCACTCCCTTACCTCCTCCATCACTACCTCTCTTGTCCTCCCACTCCCTTACCTCCTCCATCACTACCTCTCCTTCCTCCCCACTCCCCTACCTCCTCCATCACTACCTCTCCTTTCCTCCCACTCCCTTACCTCCTCCATCACTACCTCTCCTTTCCTCCCCACTCCCTTACCTCCTCCATCACTACCTCTTCCCTTCCTCCCACTCCCCTACCTCCTCCATCACTACCTCTCTTGTCCTCCCACTCCCTTACCTCCTCCATCACTACCTCTCTTGTCCTCCCACTCCCCTACCTCCTCCCATCACTACCTCTCCTTTCCTCCCACTCCCTTACCTCCTCCATCACTACCTCTCTTGTCCTCCCACTCCCCTACCTCCTTCATCACTACGTCTCTTGTCCTCCCACTCCCCTACCTCCTCCATCACTACCTCTCCTTTCCTCGCACTCCCTACCTCCTCCATCACTACCTCTCTTGTCCTCCCACTCCCTTACCTCCTCCATCACTACCTCTCTTGTCCTCCCACTCCCTTACCTCCTCCATCACTACCTCTCCTTTCCTCCCACTCCCCTACCTCCTCCATCACTACCTCTCCTTCCTCCCACTCCCCTACCTCCTACCACTACCTCTCCTTCCTCCCACTCCCCTACCTCCTCCATCACTACCTCTCCTTTCCTCCCTATGCCTCCTCCTTCATCACAACCTCTCATTAACTCCAGCTCCCCTACCTCCTCCATCACTACCTCTCTTGTCCTCCCACTCCCCTACCTCCTCCATCACTACCTCTCCCTTCCTCCCACTCCCTTACCTCCTCCATCACTCCTCTTGTCCTCCACTCCCCTACCTCCTTCATCACTACCTCTCTTGTCCTCCCACTCCCCTACCTCCTCCATCACTACCTCTCGTTTCCTCCCACTCCCCTACCTCTTCCATCAGTACCTCTCCTTTCCTCCCACTCCCCTACCTCCTCCATCACTCCCTCTTGTCCTCCCACTCCCCTACCTCCTCCATCACTACCTCTCCTTTCCTCCCTTATCCCTACCTCCTCCATCACTACCTCTCCTTTCCTCCCACTCCCCTACCTCCTCCATCACTACCTCTCCTTCCTCCCACTCCCCTACCTCCTCCATCACTACCTCTCCTTTCCTCCCACTCCCTTACCCTCCTTCCCATCACTCCTCTTGTCCTCCCACTCCCTTACCTCCTTCATCACTACGTCTATTGTCCTCCCACTCCCCTACCTCCTCCATCACTACCTCTCCTTTCCTCGCACTCCCTTACCTCCTCCATCACTACCCTCTCTTGTCCTCCCACTCCCTTACCTCCTCCATCACTACCTCTCTTGTCCTCCCGCTCCACCTCCTCCATCACTACCTCTCCTTCCTCCCACTCCCCTACCTCCTCCATCACTACCTCTCCTTTCCTCCCACTCCCTTACCTCCTCCATCACTACCTCTTCCTTTCCTCCCACTCCCTTACCTCCTCCATCACTACCTCTCCTTCCTCCCACTCCCTTACCTCATCCATCACTACCTCTCTTGTCCTCCCACTCCCCTACCTCCTCCATCACTACCTCTCCTTTCCTCCCCACTCCCTTACCTCCTCCATCACTACCTCTCTTGTCCTCCCCTATCCCCTACCTCCTCCATCACTACCTCTCCTTTCCTCCCACTCCCTTACCTCCTCCATCACTACCTCTCTTGTCCTCCCTTATCCCCTACCTCCTCCATCACTACCTCTCTTGTCCTCCCACTCCCTTACCTCCTCCATCACTCCCTCTTGTCCTCCCACTCCGTTACCTCCTTCATCACTACCACCCTTGTCCTCCCACTCCCTACCTCCTCCCATCACTACCTCTCCTTTCCTCCCACTCCCCTACCTCCTCCATCACCTCTCCTTCCTCCCTTATCCCCTACCTCCTCCATCACAACCTCTCATTAACTCCCACTCCCCTACCTCCTCCATCACTACCTCTCCTTTCCTCCCACTCCCTTACCTCCTCCATCACTACCTCTCTTGTCCTCCCACTCTCCCCTACCTCCTCCATCACTACCTCTACTTCCTCCCCACTCCCTACCTCCTTCATCACTACCTCTCTTGTCCTCCCACTCCCTTACCTCCTTCATCACTACCTCTCTTGTCCTCCCACTCCCCTACCTCCTCCATCACTACCTCTCCTTTCCTCCCCACTCCCCTACCTCCTCCATCACTACCTCTACTTTCCTCCCTTATCCCCTACCTCTGCCCATCAGTACCTCTCTTGTCCTCCCACTCCCCTACCTCCTCCATCACTACCTCTCCTTTCCTCCCACTCCCCTGACTCCTCCATCACTACCTCTCTTTCCCTCCCACTCCCTTACCTCCTTCATCACTACCTCTCTTGTCCTCCCACTCCCCTACCTCCTCCATCACTACCTCTCCTTTCCTCCCACTCCCCTACCTCCTCCATCACTACCTCTCCCTTTCCTCCCACTCCCTTACCTCCTCCATCACTACCTCTCTTGTCCTCCCACTCCCCTACCTCCTTCATCACTACGTCTCTTGTCCTCCACTCCCCTACCTCCTCCATCACTACCTCTCCTTTCCTCGCACTCCCTTACCTCCTCCATCACTACCTCTCTTGTCCTCCCACTCCTTTACCTCCTCCATCACTACCTCTCTTGTCCTCCCACTCCCTTACCTCCTCCATCACTACCTCTCCTTTCCTCCCACTCCCCTACCTCCTCCATCACTACCTCTCCTTCCTCCCACTCCCTTACCTCCTCCATCACTACCTCTCCTTTCCTCCACTCCCTTACCTCCTCCATCACTACCTCTCCTTTCCTCCCACTCCCCTACCTCCTCCATCACTACCTCTCTTGTCCTTCCACTCCCTTACCTCCTCATGGCTACCTTCTCTTGTCCTCCCACTCCCCTACCTCCTCCATCACTACCTCTCCTTTCCTCCCACTCCCTTACCTCCTCCATCACTACCTCTCTTGTCCTCCCACTCCCCTACCTCCTTCATCACTACGTCTCTTGTCCTCCACTCCCCTACCTCCTCCATCACTACCTCTCCTTTCCTCGCACTCCCTTACCTCCTTCATCACTACCTCTCTTGTCCTCCCACTCCCTTACCTCCTCCATCACTGCCTCTTGTCCTCCCACTCCCTTACCTCCTCCATCACTACCTCTCCTTTCCTCCCACTCCCCTACCTCCTCCCATCACTACCTCTCCTTTCCTCCCCACTCCCCTACCTCCTCCATCACTACCTCTCCTTTCCTCCCACTCCCCTACCTCCTCCATCACTACCTCTCCTTTCCTCCCTTATCCCCTACCTCCTCCATCACAACCTCTCATTAACTCCCACTCCCCTACCTCCTCCATCACTCCTCTTGTCCTCCCACTCCCCTACCTCCTCCATCACTACCTCTCCTTCCTCCCACTCCCTACCTCCTCCATCACTACCTCTCCTTTCCTCCCTTATCCCCTACCTCCTCCATCAGTACCTCTCATTAACTCCCACTCCCCTACCTCCTCCATCACTACGTCTCTTTTCCTCCCACTCCCTTCTCCATCACTACCTCTCCTTTCCTCCCACTCCCCTACCTCCTTCATCACTACCTCTCTTGTCCTCCCACTCCCCTCCTCTCCTCCATCACTCCTCTCCTTTCCTCCCACTCCCCTACCTCCTCCATCACCACCTCTCCTTCCTCCCACTCCCTTACCTCATCCATCACTACTGCTCTTGTCCTCCCACTCCCTTACCTCCTCCATCACTACCTCTCCTCCCACTCCGTTACCTCCTTACAGTCACTACCTCCCTTGTCCTCCCACTCCCCTACCTCCTCCATCACTGCCTCTCCTTCCTCCCACTCCCTACCTCCTCCACACTACCTCTCCTTTCCTCCCTTATCCCCTACCTCCTACATCACAACCTCTCATTAACTCCCACTCCCCTACCTCCTCCATCACTACCTCTCCCTTCCTCCCCTTACCCTCCTCCCCATCACTCTCTCTTGTCCTCCCACTCCCCTACCTCCTCCATCACTACCTCTCCTTTCCTCCCACTCCCCTACCTCCTTCATCACTCCTCTTGTCCTCCCACTCCCTTACCTCCTTCATCACTACCTCTTGTCCTCCCACTCCCCTACCTCCTCCATCACTACCTCTCCTTTCCTCCCACTCCCCTACCTCCTCCATCACTACCTCTCCCTTCCTCCCTTATCCCCTACCTCCTCCATAGGGTCCCTTCATTAACTCCCACTCCCCTACCTCCTCCATCACTCGTCTCTTTTCCTCCCACTCCCTTACCTCCTCCATCACTACCTCTCCTTTCCTCCCACTCCCCTACCTCCTCCATCACTACCTCTCTTCCCCTCCCACTCCCTTACCTCCTTCATCACTACCTCTCTTGTCCTCCCACTCCCCTACCTCCTCCATCACTACCTCTCCTTTCCTCCCTTATCCCCTACCTCCTCCATCACAACCTCTCATTAACTCCCACTCCCCTACCTCCTCCCATCACTCCCTCTTGTCCTCCCACTCCCCTACCTCCTCCATCACTACCTCTCCTTTCCTCCCACTCCCTACCTCCTCCATCACTACCTCTCCTTTCCTCCCTTATCCCCTCCTCCTCCCCCATGGGTCCCTTACATAACTCCCCACTCCCCTCCTCCTCCATCACTACGTCTTCTTTTCCTCCCACTCCCTTACCTCCTCCATCACTACCTCTCCTTTTCCTCCCACTCCCCTACCTCCTTCATCACTACCTCTCTTGTCCTCCCACTCCCCTACCTCCTCCATCACTACCTCTCCTTTCCTCCCACTCCCCTACCTCCTCCCATCACCACCTCTCCTTTCCTCCCACTCCTTACTCATCCATCACTACCTCTCTTGTCCTCCCACTCCCTTACCTCCTCCATCACTACCTCTCTTGTCCTCCCACTCCATTCCCCTCCTTCATCACTACCTCCCTTGTCCTCCCACTCCCCTACCTCCTCCATCACTACCTCTCCTTTCCTCCCACTCCCCTACCTCCTCCATCACTACCTCTCCTTTCCTCCTTTATCCCCTACCTCCTACATCACAACCTCTCATTAGACTTCCCACTCCCCTACCTCCTCCATCACTACCTCTCTTCCTTCCTCCCACTCCCTTACCTCTCCATCACTACCTCTCTTGTCCTCCCACTCCCCTACCTCCTCCATCACTACCTCTCCTTTCCTCCCACTCCCTTACCTCCTTCCCATCACTACCTCTCCTTTCCTCCCACTCCCTTACCTCCTCCATCACTACCTCTCCTTTCCTCCCACTCCCCTACCTCCTCCATCACTACCTCTCTTGTCCTCCCACTCCCTTACCTCCTCCATCACTACCTCTCTTGTCCTCCCGCTCCCCCCTACCTCCTCCATCACTACCTCTCTTTCCTCCCACTCCCTTACCTCCTCCATCACTACCTCTCTTGTCCTCCCACTCCCCTACCTCCTTCATCACTGGGCTTTCTCCTCCCGCTCCCTACCTCCTCCATCACTACCTCTCCTTTCCTCGCACTCCCTTACCTCCTCCATCACTACCTCTCTTGTCCCTCCACTCCCTTACCTCCTCCATCACTACCTCTCTTCTCCTCCCCGCTCCCTTCCTCCTCCATCACTACCTCTCCTTCCTTCCCCACTCCCCTACCTCCTCCATCACTACCTCTCCTTTCCTCCCACTCCCCTACCTCCTCCATCACTACCTCTCCTTTCCTCCCACTCCCCTACCTCCTCCATCACTACCCTCTCCTTTCCTCCCTTATCCCCTACCTCCTCCATCACAACCTCTCATTAACTCCCACCTACCTCCTCCCCATCACTACCTCTCTTGTCCTCCCACTCCCCTACCTCCTCCATCACTACCTCTCCTTCCTCCCACTCCCCTCCTCCTCCCATCACTACCTCTCCTTTCCTCCCTTATCCCCTACCTCCTCCATTGAGTACCTCTCATAACTCCCACTCCCCTCCTCCTCCATCACTACGTCTCTTTTCCTCCACTCCCTTACCTCCTCCATCCCTACCTCCCTTTCCTCCCACCTCCCCTACCTCCTCATCACCTCTCTTGTCCTCCCACTCCCCTACCTCCTCCATCACTACCTCTCCTTTCCTCCCACTCCCCTACCTCCTCCATCACCACCTCTCCTTTCCTCCCACTCCCTTACTCATCCCATTACTACCTCTCTTGTCCTCCCACTCCCTTACCTACCTCCCATTCACTACCTCTCTTGTCCTCCCACTCCGTTACCTCCTTCATCACTACCTCCCTGTCCTCCCACTCCCCTACCTCCTCCATCACTACCTCTCCTTTCCTCCCACTCCCCTACCTCCTCCATCACTACCTCTCCTTTCCTCCCTTATCCCCTACCTCCTACATCACAACCTCTCATTAACTCCCACTCCCCTACCTCCTCCCATCACTACCTCTCCTTTCCTCCCACTCCCTTACCTCCTCCATCACTACCTCTCTTGTCCTCCCACTCCCCTCCATCACTACCTCTCCTTTCCTCCCACTCCCCTACCTCCTTCATCACTACCTCTCTTGTCCTCCCCACTCCCTTACCTTCATCACTACCTCTCTTGTCCTCCCACTCCCCTACCTCCTCCATCACTACCTCTCCTTCCTCCCACTCCCCTACCTCCTCCATCACTACCTCTCCTTTCCTCCCTTACTCCCTACCTCCTCCCATCAGACCTCTCATTAACTCCCACTCCCCTACCTCCTCATCACTACGTCTCTTCCTCCCACTCCCTTACCTCCTCCATCACTACCTCTCCTTTCCTCCCGCTCCTACCTCCTCCATCACTACCTCTCTTCCCTCCCACTCCCTTACCTCCTTCCATCACTACCTCTCTTGTCCTCCCACTCCCCTACCTCCTCATCACTACCTCTCCTTTCCTCCCACTCCCCTCCTCCTCCATCACTACCTCTCTTTCCCTCCCACTCCCTTACCTCCTTAGTACCACTACCTCTCTTGTCCTCCCACTCCCTTACCTCCTCCATCACTACCTCTCTCCTTCCCTCCCACTCCCTTACCTCCTTCATCACTACCTCTCTTGTCCTCCCACTCCCTTACCTCCTCCATCACTGGTCTTCTCCTGCGCTCCCCTACCTCCATCACTACCTCTCTTCCTCCCACTCCCCTCCTCCTCCTCACTACCTCTCCTTTCCTCCCTTATCCCCTACCTCCTCCATCACTACGTCTCTTTTCCTCCCACTCCCCTTACCTCCTCCATCACAACCTCTCATTAACTCCCACTCCCT